>NC_057937.1:6363199-6623199 GCF_018555375.3 Anguilla rostrata
GGATTTTACTGTGCATGTATGCATTTATCTATGTATGTTCATGCACATCCAGTGGCATTTATATCATGAGTTTTAAAAAGTAAATAAATAAATAAAAAAAATCAACTCAACCAGCAAATTCCAACCATGATACTAATGACATGGGATGTGTGTGCAATCATGGTGTTGTGTACATTAGACATGCATGTACTCCATCTTTATGAATATAGTAAGTGCATTTTTCCATTGTTACACTTAATACTTTGTTCTCTCTGGCTAAATGACATTTCTACATCCAAACCGACTATGTGCGCTCCGTTTGCCCATAACCAGTGCCTAACATTTACTGTCATGTGTATGAATTTGTACATATGTTTGCGGTCCTTTCCTTTTTATAGATTAATTTTGTTTAGTTCATTTAAATCCACAGATGTATACAGGGTCTATGTATTCTCCCCTCCCCCTGTTTGTAGTGATGTCTCCTAAACAAGATGGAGTAAAATCTACTGATGTTGTATCCTCGTCTTTTTGGTGGTGATAGTTTTTCATTTCTTATGTCCACCCACTGCGACAAGTGGAACATTCGAACAGCTATGACAACCCCAGTTAACCAAACTTTTAATAACATTGGAGTAAGGTTGCAGGGAATAACAATGTTGGAGAAATGCTTTTTAAATGCTTTTATTTTATTTTTTAAAACATGCATACTACATTCTTTTGACATTGTCTGGATGGGTCCTTTACATTTTTTGCCTGGACACCATTACATTTTTTTCTTTATTGGTCTAAATATACCTCATATATATATATATATATATCATATATATATATATATATATATATATATCATTATATATCATATATATATATAATACCTATATATATATCAAATATATTAATATATATATATAATATATATATATATATAAATTATATATATATATATACATATATATATATTATATATCATATATATATATATATCATATACATATATCAATATAATATATATATCATATATATAATATATATCATATATATATATATATATCATATATATATATATCTAATATAATATATATATATATATATATATATACTATATATTATTAAATATTCTATAAAACATTATATCATATATATATATATATATATATATATATATATATACTGGGAAAGTTGTGGTAGCTTAAAGAAATTCTAAACATTTGTATTCAGTATAACCTTACTATAATATTATTAAAAGTTGGTTTAGCATTATGCGCTAGCTGGAATGTTTGCAGTATCCAAATTTTACTTCCGGGCTTAAAGGCTGCACACGTCTGCGTTGATTGTGGCCGCTCCCTTTGTCTAGAGGTGCCGATGTATCTGCCATTGTGCGGCTTCTCACAGCCGCAAACCTGAGCCATGTTAATACGTCGCCTTTCTGTGAGTGCTTCAGTGTCCTTCTCCCCCAAATGGTTATATATCCGTGTTGTTTTGTGTAAAGTATCTCAATACACTGTGAATCAAATAAAACAGTGCCTGAAAAACCAGATTGTCTCAAGCATCTAAAACTTCTTTTTTTTTCCCCCCCCCTCCTGATCCCTGAAACATCTTCTGGGTGAAGTGGTTACATCTGAATCGATCGATACCCTGAATAGGTCAGATTCACTGTAAAAAGTGTTACACGAGAAATACGCTTCAGTACTGATGTGCCATGACTGTTCTACTTTCTCAAGCCAATAGAAATGATCTACAGACTGCAGGGTTTAACGCACAGGGTATTCTGGTCCTCACTTTACTATCTTTCACTGGTTAATTAAGTGGAGGGAGCTAACAGGATAGACACTCTTGGCCTTTGGCAAGTTTCCCCACCTCAAAACAGGAAGAAACAGGAACACCCACAGCGAAGATTGTGGTATTGTTGTTAGAACTCGGTCTTGGGTCAGTGTTTCTATAAGTTTATATATTCAGTCTTTCTTTGCTGAACAGACAAGGGTCTATTTGCCTGGAACAACATAAGCATGGTCTCCATGGGGTCTACAGGACCTTGGACAGCAGCTGTTCCTGTTCCCTCCTATAGCCAGGGAGGCCTACAGGGCCTTGGACAGCAGCTGTTCCTGTTCCCTCCCACAGCCAGGGAGGTCTACAGGACCTTGGACAGCAGCTGTTCCTGTTCCCTCCAAGCAGGAGGCCTACAGGGCCTTGGACAGCAGCTGTCCTGTTCCTCCACAGCCAGGGAGGCTACAGACCTTACAGCACGCCTTCCCAGCGAGTCCGGGACTGAAGCGTGTTCCTGTTCCCTCCTATAGCCAGGGAGGCCTACAGGGCCTTGGACAGCAGCCGACAGCAGGGTTAGGGACTGAAAATGGCCTAATTTGCGGGGTGGTAGATTTCCAGTATAACGAGAATGCAATGGAGCTTTTAATTTTATAATTTTATTATTGAGCTACTTGTTTTGCAGTGCTTTCTAACTATATGAATGATTAACACACAGCTGGATTTAACTTATTTTGAATGGACATATAGCCATGTGAAAGGAAGTCTGTGAGCAGTGAGCATGTGCCTCTCTACAAGAGAAATTAGGTTTGCAGGGGATAACTGCAACACTCCCCTGATTCACAGCAGTGCTGCTCTCTGTCCATTTCCACTGATGGCCCACCTTCTGAAAAATTTATTCATAAAAAGGGGTCAATGATGCACGTGAGGATCCCATTTAAGGAATCGTACAGCAGGAGATAAGTGCCAGGTTGTTGGAGCTCGAAGATGGACTTTCTGAAAAGAATGCTTCCATGAAGTTTCTTTATCTGGATATGCAGTTAAATATTAATGGTATTAATGGTTATAACATTGCAGGATAATATTGAGAGTGGGGAACACAGAATCAATATGGGTAATATATATATTTTTTTAAGAACGGCAAAGACTGCAAAACTGTGCTTAGCCTGGGGGTTATACTCCTGTGCTCCTTGGGGGATCTGACAGTAATCTGTGCAGATGAATCAATCTCCAGAAAATTCCATGGAAATACAATATGCAGGCTGGAAAAGCATCAAGTTAATTCATAAACACAAAAGCAACAGCATCCCTAACAGCAGCAAAAAAGGCTAATTTACTGACATGAGTACAAAAAGGTGCATAAGTTCCATGCACTTGGGTGAGTTTCAAAAAATAAAAGGATTCCACGTTAAAAAAAGGATTTCATAATAATAATTTTAAAAAAAACCCTGAAATTTGCATTCCCTTTAAACACGGTTTTAGTTCTGTTGATCTCATGCCAACATTGTGGCACTAAAAATGATGGTCTTGGTTGCTGGCGTTTTAGCAAGATCAGCAGCAATAAAGACCAAAGGCGTTCTGCTCGCTGGCTGTGACACCAGGGAACCTTGAGACTCACACAAGCTGGGTGGATTAAAGGCTCCACACATGCAGACGACATTAAAAGGTGCATGGCGCCAAAACCCCGTACTGAGAATCACAACGTTTTACAAGGACCTGGAGAAGGCAGGTGGTCTACCAGGCCCCGAAGCCTGCTTAGGGATGCAGTTCAGCACCGGATAAATAAATGCCCGAGAATTTGACAAATCTAATTTGGAATTCTCAGATAAATCAAAGAAAAAGGGATGCAACAACACCACTTAGAAATCTCATTATCTGAGAACATTTTTGAACAGCGAATGCAGTCCCTTTTAGTATGACAGGACTAAAGGCTGGACAGAAAGGAAATTACATGATCAGCTGCCCTTCAAATGCACAGCAGGACTTCCTCTGCACATTTAAATGTGAACAAACGTGAAGGCCGATGCACAACGCGTGTTTGCTCGAGACGGTAATCGTTGCAGCTTTCAAAGACCAGTCAGACACCATCTTCTGTCTCTGAAAGCAATTTAGAATCACAGCTTCTCTTGCATTCTGGATCATACATCATGTTGATCGTTGTAAAAGACTGCAAATCTCACCCCCTTCAAACAACTTGCATTTCCAAACATAAAAATAAATATGTTCCATTAATGTATTTGAATTATGCAAGGCTGTATTAATAGGATGAATAAATCACAGCATTGCCACAACTTGAGACAAAGCAGTTTCAAATTACACTGGACCACATTTTTTTTTTATTTCTAAAATACTGTAAGGTTAAGAGCATGCAAAAGCATCCATGTTGTTGACCAGTCAATGCAGTGACATTTTTTTTTGCATTTGGCAACTACAGTACCAACATTAGAACCATTGCTTAAATAACTATGCTGTAGATTTAACTAGACTTACTGTGCTGCAGGTTTAATTAGGGTTATTGTGCTGTAGGTTAAGCTAGGCATACTGTGCTGTAGGTTAAAGAAGCCTCTTCCCTCTGCCCAGGTATTTCAACAGATGTGAGATTACAGCTGTGACTGAATTCAAACACTGTACTATACTAAGGTCACCTCAGTGGTGTGGGGTACTGCATGAATGCTTTCTTAATAATGCTATTCAGTGGATAAGACTGACTGCATATCAAAACTGGATCGACCCGTCCAAACGAAATTGATTTTCCAATAAAAACTCATAAGCTCTAACAAACCATAAACAGGCATAGTATTTTGTATTTATTACCAATTTGCATGTAAATCAGCCGACAAGCTAAAATGTGCCCGCACTAAAAGTACCATCCTGCATTTCCCAATAAAAGAAGACCTTATTTATTCATTCAATTTGATTGCAGAGCAGTCTATGAGAAAGTAAATGTGGCTTGATTTGACCAATAGAAAGCCTGGCTGAGGAGTGATCACATTACTCAGTTCCTAATCCAATCACAAAAGAATTCCAGGAAATTAAAACTGCAGTGCTTCTTGGACACCCTTAGGGTGAAAAATATTAATGAAGGGACTGTTCAATTAATGAAAAGACTAAAAAAGCAGCCACCAATGCAATCCTTGGTGCTGTTTTACAAGCCAAGCAGATTCCATACCCAATAAAACAGAACTCAATTCGTATTGAGTGAGAATCAATTTATATCAAATCCGTTTGTTATTTTTGTGTCACATAGCATATTGGAGTATAGGGTCTTGGCACAGCCTTTTTAAAAAATCCCATGACCACTTTAATTCAGCTCTTAAGCTCAAAATATAAATAAAGCATTGAGCACAACACTTGTTCCTGCAGGAATCAAGCTCCTGACTCATTTCTAGCAATTGCACTCACCATAACCTTATCTAAATCTGAAATATAAGAGGGGTGTTTGTTTTTTTAAATTTTTTTTATTTTTTACTATGTATTTTCCTGGCTGGTTGTTCAGAGATGTTCCACCTCTCTTAACCGAGACACGTGAACAGACATGCCTTCAGTTTGGTGAGCACGTTTCTCTCAGACCGAGCCCCGGAGAGGGGCAATTTCTCTCACCCCTCGGTTGTGTGCGCGGGGGAAGAGCCCCCCGGGTCACCATTCCCGCTGGCGGTTGCCAGCCCTGTCTAAAAACCCCCCTGTCGCAGGAGCGACTTGCGGCCAGCCCAGCCGCCCTTTATCTGCTTTTACAGGCCGTGCCGAACGACCTGCCCGTGTTGAACGATCTGCCTGAGCTGACACACGTGCGTCCACTTTCTTCTGGAACCTTCCCCTCCACAGGTACTGCAGTCTGCTCCGAGTGTACAGTCCTGCTAACCTCAAATAATAATGCTATTTCTACTAATACTAATACTCATCACCATCATAATCATCATCATCATCAGTCATTTGTAATTTCTTCAACTCCTGACCCAATGTGTATGAAGGGTGAGGAAAGAGGGTATATTTCCAGATTTCATGCCACCTTTTTTCCCCCTTGATCATTTAATATTTTAGCAAAATTTTCTGTTCCGTGAAAGGCAGCTGAAGTTAGCCCGAAAAAAGAACGTTTCAAAGGCCTTGTTGCCTTTTATTGTAACTCTGCATATCACCTTTGAAAGTAAAGTGCTGTTTTTACTCAGGCTGTCAGGGAGACTCTGGAGGTTGGAAACCTTTAAATACATCTGCAACGCCTCTAGGAGGCCCTTCTCACCCCTGACCTCAGCCACTGAACATCGCTCGGGCTAATGCGAAAACCTTGTTCTGGGGTTTTGGGGGGGGGCAACACCAGGAGCTGGGAATGAGTCTTTCAGACAGATTTTTATTTTTTTTATTTTTAGGAAATTGTCCTTCCAGCTGGGTCCTAATGAAGCACTAACAGTTGCAAAGACCATTTTCTCATTTTAGAAACCAATTCTTCTAAAAAAAAAAAAAAAAAAAAAAGGCAGCAACACCAAAATGTGCTCAGTGAGTTTTGGTAATGGTCTGCAGTGTGGAAGCAGAGTTAGCAAGCAAAAGCTGTTTCTTCTAAAATGACCAACAATGCACCATCTGTCAGTGATTATGAACATAATCGGAGCAACATTCACATTCCAGAAATACGGAAAATCAAATAATGACCGATTGCCAATATTAACTTTCCAAATGTATTGGTGAAGAAATAAATACTTGCATTTCATTATGCAGGGAAATTGAGGAGAAACACCTGCTGCTGAACGACTCTGCTCTTCCAAGTCAGTGTTTTATAAAACTGGGAGTACAATGTGCTGTGTGAAAAAGACAGAAACCACCCATTTTCAAAACACCATCAACAGTCATTAGGCACCGAGCGCATTAAAATTTAAGAGGTACACGCGACGGTCACTGTGGATATGTAGAGATCAGGACTGCAGTCTAGCTCATCTGTATCTTACAATAGCAGAAACAGTAGCAAATCCAGAGGGAGCTGTATTGGGTCTGCAGTGGCTTTGCTAACACTTGCCGATGTTTGGTGATGTTGCAAAATTTAAGAGGAAGAAGCAGACAGTGTACATAAATTCTTGAGAATGTGGAAAGTGTAATATTTATGAATGGGTTTGAATGCCCCAGGCCAACAATTTCTCTCCTCCCCCTGAGAATGAACACTTCTTGTGACTTCACAGGAAGGTAAACTTCCCAATTGAGTGGATTAACTACCTATCATCTAGACCCATTACAACTGGGTACAACCCTTCATGGATATTTATAAAGTTCCAAAAATTGCAACATTTAGCCAGAACAGTACACACTTAAAGGCTTTTAACCTTAAGCAGGGAGTAGAGAACTGCATATCTGATTAGACCACAGCATCTGTAGTCAGTCTTGTACATAATTACCCACAATGCTCTACTCCTTATGCTGTATTTTGGCTCTAGAGAGAGAGATCACAGGCAGACTCACCCTGACAGACAACCTGATGCAGAGATTGATTAACCATGTCTGGATCCATACTGGCAACTCTATGGAATGCCCCAGGGGACCCTGGGTTCTTCTCTATCCGTCTCGTTTACGGTTTTCATTGTTAAAGGAGTACCATGGTGGTTGAACGTGACACTTCCCAGTTGTCTTCAGGCAACAACAAAACAAATGTGCATAATTTTTTTATTCTTCAGTCATTTCAATGTACTTTAAAACGTATTTTTCTAAGCCTAAATTTCCCACTATAAAAATTCACCCGAACCGTCTGGGCGTGGTAATGAGAACTGTCAGATAGCTATGATTGACAGACCGTGCCCCGTTACCATAGCTACCCCCATGCTACGCGCTCTCTTTGGGAGACTGAATTTTCACAAGCTAGCTAGCTTAGTAGTATATCAAGTATCGATAGATAGCTAAAGTAAGGACGTTGACTTATATCCAATTATAATTTTTGCTATCTAGCTAGCCAAGTTAAGATAAAAGCACAACTATAACGTCCTCATAAAAGCAAACTAGCAAGCTAACGTTATCGATAACATTGCCTTATGAAAGCAAACCTCCTAGCTAGCTAACGTTAGCTAGCTAGCTAAATGAATATAACCAGAAATAATCTAAAGGCACTCTAATTTAAGTGAACCTAACGTTAGTCAAATATTTGCATTGTCTGAACAGCAGGACGGTGTGTCATGTCAGATTTCTTTACGGGGCGTGGAAATGGGAGTGGTTACTGTATTTGTGACGTAGCAAAATGACAACTTTCTCAACCGGTTGAAAATAGGACGATGAATTTAAAACGCATATTTCTCGGAAAATACCGAACGGACATATTTAATACTTTGCTCATTGTGTTTCTTCAATGCCTCTTGTGCAAATAGCACATAAAACCGAGAAAGTGTGAAAATCACCATGGTACTCCTTTAAAAGGTCAAGTTGCGCTCAGTCTCCCGTTCGCTAGGCTGCAGTAGCGCATACGCTGAAGAACCGCGCAATGCACTCCCAGGCAATCTCCCTCCGTTGTGCCTTCAGCTCGGAATGTAAAAGTTAGTCAGATGAACCGCCGGGCGATGCACGGATGGATCCTCGAAGGGACATGTCTGCCTCTTTTACATGTCACCATACGGGACTGCACTTTCTGTTAAAACGAGAGATATAAAACACATGAAATGGAAGAATTTTATATGAATTTATCAGCATATCTAAATAGTATGTGTGTGTGTGTGTGTTCTAGCCATTTTCTGACTGAGGAACTCTCTGTACTGTGCTGCCTCTCTGACCCTTACATACAGCACAGTGCAGTGCATAAGTATTTGGACAGTGACCGCATTTTTGTTGCTTAGTCTCTGAAATGAAACTATGAAATTGAGGCTAATACGCAGACCGTCAGCTTTAATTTCAGGATATTTACATCCATATCGAACGATCCATGTGGTAATCGCAGTTAAATGTCAGAGACAAATCTGGAGCCATCTATTTATTATTGCAGCTATATGGATATACTCTAACCGATACTAAAACAGGCTGGACTGAAATATTTACATCACTGCTGAGTGAGGTCGGTCAGAATAGGCATCGCCATGGTTACAGAAGAAGCAAATTAAACTGAAGGTTCTGTGGTTCCCTGCCGGGACGGCACAAAGCCCAGTGACTCAGATAACCAATAAGACCGAAGCAATCAAAATGCCACGGGAACCGTGGATGGTAAAAGCAAACATCATTACCAAAATATCATCTGCAATAATTCAATTCAATTTCATTGAAATTCAATTCTATTTTATTTGTACAGCGCTATTTACAGAGTCACTGTCGCAAAGATCTTTCAGAGAGAAAACAGAGGAAATCTGGGCAAAAACCGGGCCTGGATCCACAAAAAAATAAGCAAGAGAGGTAAAAAAATAAATGAACTCCCCAGTGGGATGAAAATAAAAAAATAAAAAACCTCCCTAATGGAAAGAAATCTAAGGAGGAAGCTGGTTATAGAGGGAGACCATCCTCCAACCAGCCAGCCCCATGTAAAAGCTGTCATTATGCTCTGTTCAAGAAACTAATAACTGAGGAAAAAAACGTACATGGGTTTTATTTATTTACATTTATCTTCAAAATATTGCGCATGAATTACTGTGAAGATAAATTTATATTTAAAAAAAAATTCCAATTACTGAAAGCTTTGGCAGTGCACGTGTGAAAAATGTTAATATTCAAATTGAAATGACATTGAGTGAAAAAAATCACTCTGGAGTTTAATCATACTTCCTGGAAGATTATCAGTCTGGAGAGAAAACAATTTTAGTTGTCAGGAAGGCGATGGTTTTGTTTTTTTACGTGACTAGGTTCCACCCAAAGAAGCCCTCTCACCCCAGGGTGATGCCCCCATATACACCCCCGGCTACATCTCCCTCCCTCCCCTTTGCCTACACACCCCTCGCTGAGCCAGGAAATGAAATTCATGGGGGAACACTAGGTGACTGCAGAGTTCAGTGAGCACCAGTCCATAGACCCAAGGGCATGGCCGTGAATGCTGTTACTATGGTCGTCATTCAATCAATAATGCCTTGGAGTTTAACTCAGTGCATTTTTTTCTTGGTGAACAGTTCGGAGGGTTCATTTTAGCAAGGTCTGAACTCAAACCATCTTTTGTATTCTTGCATTCGTTGTGAATCAAAGTTTAGGACAAATGTTTGCTGAATACACCTTTTGAATCCAATGAGTTCATGGACTGTGAAATTTAGTGATATAGAATGTGCTTGAAAATAGTTCCTAATATCATTTAAAATACTGAACAGATGCGATGGGGCTTGATTTTAAAATTGTGAATAAGCAAAGCTTATTAATATTGTGAAACCCCTTCTTGCCCATTAACTATATTTTCAGCACACATCACATGTGCAGTGTATTCATTCGGTATCAAGCATGTGTGTGTGCACATTTAGTCACACTGGCGGGCTTAGGTCAAGTCATATTAGAGGAAAATGGAGAACTGCTCCACTGGAAGTGCATTTGGAACAAATTATTTACATCTCATTGCACTGATACGTATGCATTTGTCAGATGCTCTTATCTAGAGGGGCTCACACAGCTGGTTATGCTGTGAAGCAAATCAGATTCAGCACCAGCGCAACAGGTCCGGTTCCCTATCCACAGTACAACACCGGCACCATTTAGCAAGCAATGTGGGAATGTGTGAAATGGATGCCCCGGTGTGAACAGTAATTATTATTATTCATTTTTAAATAGATACTAATGTGATACAGGTGTTTGGGAAGGGAAGGGAAGTGGGGTGGGGGACTGGAAAATTCCCCCGCCTCCCCCCAACTCCCCAATTGTCAAAGGAAACCGTGAGCTCTAAGCCACGGAAAAAATGCTAAAGATCTCCCCGCTGTCAGGCTTATGATGACTGGCCACAGACCCCTCCCACCCCCACTTCTCAGACATTCATATTTCATAAATAAACCGCATTCTGATCCATAATTCACACCTCGTTTGTAAACCCACGTTTCCGTTGCAGGTGTGTCGGAGAGACGGCGGTACTGAGGGGCTTTTAAGAGGCGGGAAGGTTGCCATGGAGCCCTGGCGTTCCCATGGGTTACTTTGATAACGTGAAGGATCTATCGGTTTCCTGAGTGGGAGAAGAGCAGGTGAGAGTAGTTAAGTGTTGAGCGCTCAGCACGGCAACAGGTCTACATTAACCCTTTAAGGTGCGAGATCACAACTACGTGATTAGAATGTTCTTATTTGAACATTCTAACTCTGATGTAACCATCACTAATGGTAATTGAAAGCAATGGAGTTCTAGAACACTAACAAAGTTAAACATTTTTTGCCAAAAAAACCTGCTTTTCAAATGAATTTATCAAACAAGAGTGCCATCATTTTCGCTTTATTTTTCTGCTGTTTAAGTCTTGAAAACAGTATTTAATTTAAGAAATGCATTACAGTGAGTTAATTATGATCGACTGACACATGCCATCACCATGTCTGACCATATCCATTGGTATTGGCTCCTGTCAAAACAGCAGTACAAGCATACCACGTGCATAGCAGGTTTTCAGCAGGCTGAATGTACTACAGCGGCAGGCTTTGTGGGTGATGGAGTTTTCTGGGGAGCAGAGTTCATTATGACACTGACCGGGGTGAGGCTTTCCACAGCCAGGTTTGTAGCCACTGACCTCTGGTTAGCAGTGACGGAGCACCGTTTGTTTCAGCTGGCAGCTCGCGTACAAGGTCTGTTCTGGGGCATTTCATCAAATGCTTCACAGACTCAGGCCAGACAGTCAATAGCGGTCTCCTACATCCCAGCCTGCTGCAAACAGATGGTACAGTCACTGTTTGAACAAAAAGACCTTCTTGCTGTGAGGCAACAGAACTGAACTTCCCGTTGCTTATTCACAGTAAACAGTGGGATAACCTGCCAGCTACTGACCTCATTTACAAGGTTAAGTACAGTGTCGCAGAGGAGTGACATCAAAAATCTGGAGCTCTTTGTTCAACCCATGTGTGGTTACTTGTGTTTGCGATTGAAATCTAAACCACTTGTAACTTGGTTTGTTTTTGTGCACCCCAAATTGAAGAGGTTTTAAAATCCTGCTAAAGAAAATATGATAACAGATTCAGCACTGTGGTACAATTCACATCAGTATTCGAAATGTCTGAAGGCTCTTGCATGAGCATTTTTTAAATTGAATGTGATCATCTGGGAGTGGGGGAAGAACGACAAAAAACTTTTCATCTTAATTTTGTTTGTATCCAGACATGAATCAATATGATGAGCAAATTCAGCAGCTCATATATTTGACTGGTTTTGATGCTTTGTTGTTGACACAGATGTTTACAACAATCTAAATATATTAATAAACAGGCTCATAATTGTCTAGCAATGTATCCATGGAAACTGCTTGGAGCATGAAAGGATAAATGCTGTTCCACCTGCTGCACAGGTGTGATCAGACTCGCATACACACACACACAAAACGAGAACCACTAGCCGATGGCACACAAAAAGAAGATTTGAACAGGTCAAACATGAAGAATAAAACTAATTGAATTGCTTCATTTACCAATCAAAGGTTCTGAAAGCCACTGATAATGATAATTCTCTTAGCATGTACAGGGACAATCCTCTTGAAAGTCAGATTGTGCTTTTTCTTGTAATCCAGACTGACGGTTTAGCACTAAAAATAATCAATGAGCTCTTTTACTTGTTTTATAAGGCATGGTTCCAGAATGAACCCCCCCCTCCCCCACTGTTCATTCAGTAATAAAACAACGGAGTGAAATAGCTGTAATGCACATGTACATAAACCCCCCCAACCGAAGGGGCAGCCCTCCCCTCATTAATGTACGGAGAGAGAGAGAAACATAAACAGGATGCCAACAAAACCAAAACATGGGTAGCAGCAGTGTTTAATGAAATATTTGAGGATTGATACACAGTAAAATAAAATAAAAACGAATTATTCTGGCCACGCACGACGTTGTCCCGAAGCCCCACTTGGCACACGCAGAGCAGCCGGCACCTCCCTCTGAGCTGGGACCGAACGCTAAACGCCGCCAAATTGTCTTTCGCCTCGTGGCGGCGGGACGTGGAGGAGAGCGCCGTCAGTCTCTCTGCGAACGCTTGTTCTGGTAATGAAAGACAAACTGCACGAGTCCTTCAAGCAGTGGAGCTTGTCTTTGTATATTTATCAGCGATAGAGCGTAATTTACAATGTTCTGTATGCCTGTAAGACTTACGAGCATTAGCCAAAAGGCTACATTTCATTAGTATTTCCAAAGGAGATTTAATATTAATAGGAATTGCTATCGTCATCATAGAGTAAACAATTTCCAAGGAGTATCAATCAAGAGATTAAAATAAAAACCAGACGAATGAGCAGAGCTCCTCAGGACCTCAGCATGGGAGCAGCTGTCCTACGGCACAGTGTTCCCATCACCGTGGCAGTGAAGTTCACCTGGTTCAGAAAGCGCCCCCTACTGGCCCACTAACGCAACTTGCAACAGGTACTGCACGTAACCACACCCATTTAGATCGTCTCTGATTTGTTAATTTAGTTCATCAGATTACTGACCTGTGAAGATGGAAGCCTGTGATTGGTTATTAGGGCATAAACTTGTGACTTCCTCTTCTTGAGTACATTTGTGTGCAGCCACAGAGAGTTCAGAGACTCCTCGGGACAGCTTCCAATTTCACACATTTAACTCGCCGAGTCACTCTCTCGCACACAAGCGATCCGGCAGATGGTCCGGACAGATTTTTTGACTTGCTTGTTTTCAAAACATAGCCGACGGCTAAATTAATAATGATAAAAATATCGTTGCCGTGTCAATCTTCATCAACAAAATGTGGACTAAATTTGAGCAGATGGCTCCAAAGTAAGAATTGTGCACGTTTTGGAACATTTAATTATCGCTGATGATGCCAATTTGAATTTCTGACGTCCGAGTACAACTTCTAGCCCTTCAAATAAACACAAAAATGCACACAAGTTCCCCCCCCTCCCCCAATTGTGATAGCAGATGTCAAAATGAACCTATAAGAATTTCAAATGCAATAGTGGGCATTGCAAATCTAATGACAACTATTTTCAAATTAAATGCTTCAAATGCAGCGTAGAAGTTCAAAAGGTACTTGGAGTTATTTTGCTGCACGTTTTTTTGGTTTTTATTTATTTATTTTTTTAATCAAATGCATCTAAGCATTTGAAATGCAGCAGGCCAAGCACTAGTCCCCAGTATGTCCAGCACATTTATTTGCACATGCCGCTCTGCTCCTCCTGCAGCCCAATCTATCGTCTATCACAATAGATTACCAGCTGTCCCTAGGGTTAACAGGAACAGCCTGTTTTTTTCCAGGATCCGTTGGTGGGATTGTCACACTCATTTTCGTGCACTCACCACCACCACCCCCCCTCCTCCCTTTTCAAAAAAAAAAAACAAAAACAAAAACAAAAACTGCAACATGGGTTTCTAGCACCCACCCTCTGGAACAAGCTCCCTTCAGCTATTAAATCTGCAGAGTCTGTATTGCAAAACTCACCTGTTTATTACCTTCCTTATAATTTACTGTTTTTGTGTTGGCTTTTATAGTCTATTTTATTTTGTCATTATATTTACTATTGTTGTTAATTTCTCATTTGCTCTTAATATTTAATTTGGTCATAGTTTTAAATGTTTTCTCTGTTAAGCGTTTTGTAACTTGTGTTTTGACAAGTGCTGTATAAAATGAAGATTAATATTCAGGATGAAGGGCCTTTTCTTCCCAGCAAGGCTGGTGTTGCTCCTGTTGGAGGAAAACATAACGTCCTGTCCCTTTGTACCTTTATTACGCTGTCATTTCGCAATAATTCATAACTATAAGAACAAAATGTAATAATTCATATTTCAAGGCAGTCCAACGCACCCAGAGATTTACCCATTCCATTTATCGGACAGAAGATCCATATTTCATAGATCGACAAAATTAACAAATCGACAAGTTCAAAGAACGCAGAAAGGTTTGCGGAAAGTTCAAATTAAATTCGGAATGAGCTGGTGTGACGCCAAAGGAATTAAAGAGCCCGCGGTGTTCCGAGAGACAGCGAGGGAAAGTCTTTTCTCTTTATTGGGTTTGAATAGTGATGGATGCGTCCCCCAGTCAGGCCACATGATTGAGACGCTCTGCGCTTTGCCGGGTGACCCTGACGCTGGACTACAAGCAGTGTGCCGGTGGGATAAGGATGACTACGAGAGTAGGGATAGCTATACTGCATCTGCTTCTGTGTCTGCTAATGGAAATGCTAATGCAGATGGTTATAAAAACAGCCACAATGGCTTATGATGAAAAATGCACAATTCATTATATAGGTACATTATAATAGATCGTAAGGTCACAATATCATGCATAATTGCTCTCTTGGATATTCTGTCACACCTGCGATGCAGGGCCTTGTACAGCTCCTGCACAGTGAAGGTTTAGTAACCCATGCTCTGGAGCATCACTGAATCACACAAATGGCCTCCACTGTTGGACATTGTTTATTGTACTAGAATGGGGCATGGCTTAGAAAAGACTTCTTAGGTCAGCTATAATGGCACATTTGATTTTCTAAAACATAATTGCATTTTGCACAAAAAAAAGAAAAGGTTATCTGGTTTCAGCAGATGAGAAATGTCTATTTTCCAAAAGGTAAATAGGAGGCCTTTTTCTGAATGCAGTTCAGTCCCCCACTTTAATACACTTTTTTCTTTCTTTTTTTTTTTTTTTTTTTTTTTTTTACCTGAGTAAGCCCGGTGCTTTCATAAAGGACAAAAACTCCATTTCCATCACGGCTGCAGCTCTATGGAGAACAAAGCGGCGACTTCAAAAGGTCAAAATCTATAACGCGTTCGTCCCCGAATGAAAATCGGCCACCGCTTTATTCTGGATTCCCCCCATCACATCGCATTCGGCATAACAGCCGTTTTTATTTTAGCTCTGTGGATTTTTTCCCCAAGATGTATCAACATCAAAGACGTAACCAGTCTACGCAGCTGACACAGTTTTGCATCTCGTTAACTCCGTCCTCCTTTATCAGGAAAGAATGTGAAATTAGGAGTTCCGTAGAAAGCGCTAAACACTGCGAGCTACGATGCTGGCTAGAAAACTAGCCAAGTAACCGTCCCACTGAATCAGGCGGACGGTAGTCCTTCTCCCTGCACGTAATAGAGCTGGACAGGGAGAGGGGTTAATAGATAAAGTGAGGTCCTGGTTGAAGACTGCGGGTAACCCATCAAACAACAAGGATGGCACCCCCACTTGGTCCAAGGCTCATCTATGTTTTAATGATCCCCCTTGTTCGGCAACGTAATCTGACCGGCCTAATTAATTCTTACCCACTCTCGAACGAACCAGATCAGGGGAGGAAAGCAAGCGGCCTAATAAGCTTGGAAACCTTTTCTGCCTGTGACAAAGAGAGGTAATTTAGAGGGATGTCACTCCCCTAAAAGGACATGAGTGGAGAGTCTGTTTATAGACTGTGGCTAATCTCTCTGTGAGGGAAAAAGGCAGGGTTTCCACAGGCTGCTTATCTATGTGATTTGGGTTAATGGCTGATCGTTTCAGTTCCGCCATGTCAATCATAACGTAACTTGTAACAATAGAATTTATACAAACAATATAAAGAGCCTTTTGTATTGCACGGTAATCATGCCATTCCATACCAAGCAGTGTGATACGGTCACCGTTTCTGATCTGTGCATGGAACATCTCTCGGGTCAAACGCGGTGGCACAAATGCCACTTGTCAAAGTATTTGTACTCGTCACCTGTCAGCATGTTGGCAGTGGAGGGAGATGAATATCAGCACACCGATTCACAAGAAATCACTGAAAAAGGATAGCATCCTTCATTTGTGACATGTAAATAAAACAAAAACAAAGCACAAGGTAAATGAGTTTATTGGAATGCTACACAGATTAAAAATATTGCGCCTCCATTTACATCCGTAGGCCAACTCCTCTCTGCATGACTGATGCCGTCAGCTCATTACACCACAGTCAAACACCCCACGCACCCCCAGATCAGAGGAGCTGACCTGGAGACACTCGCCCATAAGTTCAGCACATTAGCAGATAGGTTTGTTAATGCCCGTTTGCCACTGCTGCTTAAACTACATATACATTATTCTCCCTTTGTAGTAGGAACAGTTATATTGCCTTTGGAGTACAGTTCTATTTAACATTGCTTCAGTGAGGAAAAGGCTTTTGATATCACTGCAGGAATTCTGGAATTAACGGCTCTGTTAGCAGCCTGTGTCTCTATAGGCAAAGGAGCCAGTGTGATGCTGCAGGAGTGCGTGTACCCAAGCAAGAAGCAGACGTGTCTCCTGCGTAAACGTGCTCCTCTCAATGCACGCAGAACTCTGCTCTTAACTCCAGCTATCGCCACGGCGATGTGAAATTTACCCAGGGGGCACGACTCTGTGCCCCCCCGGTCCGTTTCCTCTCAGACCATGACCGGCACCATCGGCCCACGCTCCCCTCGTTTCAGTTTTCCGGTTTTAATTACGCACGACTTCTCAGATTTCTCCCCAGTCTCGGGTTCGGCTTTGGCGGCTGGTCTCCGCGGCGATGAGTCACACCGAAGGACCCGTGTCACCTGACCGAGCGGCTTCGGCTCGGCGTCAGTACTGCAAATGTCAGCAGCGGCATCCTCTGCTGGCCTGCTGGCGCCCTGCCGGAAAGATGGAATGAAGATAATATTTATTAACGAGATACCTTAGCCATCTTGCAAAAGATACATAAATATGACAAATTCTATTTGTCACTCATAATTATGCTCGTTTTCTTAGACTCTTAGCTTTTACTCACAAATAAAGCCTTAAGACTAAATAAAGTCTTAGACTTTCAGCAAAACTTAACACATGTTGATTGCCTCCAGGCCATTGGAAAGGGGGTATAGCAGATGGGGTGCGGGGATGGGATAGCAGTGGCTAAGCAGAAAGCTTGATGCTCCTCTAGCCCCATTACCATTTTACTCACTCATTTATGTGCATAATCTGAATCAGTTGGGTCTGCCTCCAGCTGCATAAATGGACGTCTTCGAATGAATGTGGTAAATAAATGTGAATAAATCCTGTAAATAATGTTAATACTGGTTCTTTATGCATGGGATTTCTGTCCACGAAATCCTTATTATTTCGTCAACATTTCTGGGCATGGGTTCAGTCCTGGTATTGATGACAGTACAACTCTGCATTCCAGAGCATAATTCAGGTTGAAATGAAAGAAAAAAAGAAAAGAAACCAGAGGAAGGCTTCTGAGTGAGGTGAAACAGCCATTTGGAAACACAGAAGCATCACGTTCTATTTTATTACATTTTTTTAAAAACTTGCAATTAGTAACCAACAACACATTGTAATTTTCACTAAATAAAGTCCATTAACTTGGCAGTTTGACCTGACATTTTTAATGGTTTAAATACGGAACCAACAAAATAATAGCTTGTGCATATTTAAGCTGGTAAAAATATAGATAAAAACAACAAACTTTATAACCTAATAGCTGGGAAATTATTCTAAAACGTCATTGAATTAGGCTAACCATTTACTTTCTAGAGTAGCTACAGCAATCTCAGCCCATCCCAGCAAAAGTTTGAGGACAGCAATAAAAGTAGTGGAAAGAAGGGGGGGGGGGGGGGGGTAGTAGTCAGCCATTACTTCTAGCCTTATTTTATCAGGCACAGTATCCCGCTGTTCTGCAGGAAATCGAGCCACAGCAGGGTGGACTGGAGACGGAGTGTGTCACCCAGTGCGCTCTCACAGCAGCAAGAAAAGACACATCCAAACTCCAAACTCATTATCTTCTCCCACGGATAAGTGCAGGCAAAAATGGTAGGACATCAGTACCCCCAGTAGCGCACTAGAAGCTGGAGACTTTTTGGATAAGGAAGCACTTCCTGGAATCTCTGATTACACACACTGCTTCCAGGGACCAGTCACCAAAATAATAATAATAACAACATTTTCAGTGCAATGAAATACATTTCTATAAAACCCACGCTCCACCAGTCCATGAATGATGCCAATGCAATGCATTTGGAATGTACGTTTAATCTATTTTCAGGGTCTCAAAAGTGCTTTATAAAAAGTGAGGAGTGTGATTCCGGCAAAACTCCACCTCCCTGTAGTTCCCAAACGGGCAATTCTTGGCTGCCATTTTGAGTGGCTGTCCCAGAATCAGCCAAGGTCAGAGGCGGGGACAGGAATTTGGCAGTGAACATGGTCTCTTGACGGAGTGTCTCTTGACAAAGATGACATTTAATGGCCACAAGTGAGGGGTTAAATCTTGAAAGGCAGAACCTCCTTCAACCAGATTCAAACACACCAAGAACTGGGCCTGTTTGGGAACTCTGAAATGCGAAAACTTTTTGAACAGAGAAAATGCACCATTTTTAAATATGATAGTGAATCATTTATTGATTGGAACCCCTACTTAAATTACTGTGGCCTTATTTTTATTTTCTAAATTGGCTGCTCACATTTGTAGCTGTGAAAGAATTGTTTCAATAAAATAAGTCAAACTAATGGCAGTCAATATCCCATTATAACATTCATTATTTGGCTCTTCATGAGCTTCGCAAACAATACATTATTTTTGTCAATGACGGCCATCTGGCTCCTTTTGAGAAGCGTTTGATTTTGTTCTCCCCTTTCCTCGAATCGAAGGCGGTTCGCTTTCCTGCATTGCGTTCTTTAACAACAGTGACTGAAACGTTCTTTGTTGCCTAATGTTGACAGTGACACGTTCTGGTTTAGCGCTCATCCTTGCTTTGCACCAGTGGATAAGGAAGCATAACTGCGCAAGAGATTTCTGGTTTCATAATTTGCCTGGTTGACTGGCAGCCCCATACTCTTGAGGTTCTTCTGCACTCGGTTCAGAGGGAAGAGTTCCCCCCACAGGCCCCCAAATTTACTGCCCCATTTACCTCTGTGTCCAGGTTTTCCCTAAATGTCCCACTTCCAAAATTCTACTCATGCCCCCATTTAGTTTATTTAACCCATTTAGCTTGTTTAGCCAATTTAGCCCATGTAGCTCGTTTAGCCTGTTGAGCCCATTTAGCTTGTTAGCCCATTTAGTCAATTTAGCCTGTTTAGCCATTACAGTTTGAGTCATGCTTTAGGGCAGTATGATCAAAACACACAAATACTGAACAGAGCCACTAACAGAAATACAACCATCAACTGTCAGATAAGAGCTTTCTTTAAGTCTAATCTTTACCAATGGAGAGAAGATGAGCCAAGGGGACGGTCTTCTTGTCCTGTAATACACTGCGCAGTACAGGATGATGTCGCACTTGAACCAAAGCCCTGTCACTCACCGACTCTCTCTGAGCCTTCCGTAAGCCACTGTGTTAGGCAGAGCTGTTACGTAGCTGGTTTTCCATGTAAACGGTGCCATGTGGTATGTGTGAAATCCCATGATAACCATCATCATCGTCATCAATCATCATCATCATCGTCGTGTTCCTCCCCCACAAGTCACATTGACGGAGATAATCTTGCTGCTCATTTGCACAGATTAAATGTTGATGTGCAGTTAATTAGGATTGTCCCTCTGGTAAAATTGAGAATTATTTTATTTACAGAATTCTCATCACACACTCCTCCTCCTCCTCCTCTCCCCTCTGAAGGAGGGGAATCCTGCCTTCTGTCGGGCTTTGTAATCATCTGACCAGGGGGCCAAATATAAATTAGCATTCAGCTACAGAGCTGGACCTCAGCTAATCTAAAATGGCGGCTGTATTTTCGCTGTTTCGGGGACCAACTGCCTGTCAGGATCAGAGCACTTCGGAGGGAGTCTGGATTAAATCCTCTTTGTAATGAGGAACTTCTCACCATGACAGTCTGAGCCCTGGTGTGGTCTGAACACAGGGCCAATTCACAAGGAAGGGGGGGGAAACAGTCTCTCCAACTGTTTCCTTGGCAACAACGGATTTTGTAGCCATGACTGTGAAGCTAATCATAAAGTAACTCTGTGGGGGAGCATGAGAT
This sequence comes from Anguilla rostrata, assembly GCF_018555375.3. Lineage (NCBI taxonomy): Eukaryota > Metazoa > Chordata > Actinopteri > Anguilliformes > Anguillidae > Anguilla > Anguilla rostrata. The sequence continues at coordinate 6,383,898 of NC_057937.1, forward strand.
AGTCTCGCAGTCTGAGAGGTGTTAGGATGATAAATGTAGTGGTGTGAATTTTGGACTCCATAAGATACTGTGTGTGGGGGCCAGTGAATTTTGGCTGAGCTTTTCCTTAGCCACTTCAAAAGTGATGAACTAGTACATACATAAACAGAGGTAACAAGTAAAATATGGATTTTTTTATATTTGTCTAAAACAAAATTGAATTTTACACAGCCAGATCCAAATCAAGCTATAAAATCTGTTGGTTATACAGCAGATTTTAATAATTCAGTCTTGAACTGATTTTTTCAAATAGGTGTAGAATGCTAATGATAATGCATTCTACCACAATTTGCAGTTAAACCTATTTTAACCAAAAGGAGGTTTGGCTTGTCACCATTTGTTGGAGGTAAACTCCATTTATTTTTACACAAATGGTTTCAGGTTTCCACACTGAGAAAATGGGACCCACATGATTTTATGTCAGACTAATCAAATCCATTCAAAATGGAACCTCAACTGGAATTATTTGCCCTACAGCACAGTAAATGGAAGCATAAGTTGGTCAGAACAATTGAAATGCCTGAGATGTGAATGGGACATTTATTTTTAAGGGCATACATAACTATTTTGGGTATAATGTGGTTTTAAGACTGTAACATGACCCTTCAATAGAAAAAAGAAGTCTATTAAGAACAATTAGCAGCTCATTACAATACAGAGCTTGTTACTATGGTTGGAACAAAAACCACCATACGCTGTGGGTCCCCAGGACCAGGGTTGTGAAACACCGCTTAAGAACTTTTGCCCACAACTGACACTGGCATCATCAGGTCAGTGGTCAGACCCTAGGGCCAGTCATAACAGTGACAGACAGTGCCTTCGTAAGATTGACAGCTGCTGGAACCAATTGGTTATGACAGCAGATGGCTTTAAAAAATAAAATAAGTCTCCAGATCTCTCATCAAAAACAACATCAGCACGCACACACATTTGTTCCGTCTGCCAATATGCCGGAAGCACTAGTTTAAACCGTGCATTTTTGTTGTACGGACCCATGACTTACTGAAATTATTTTACTTGATGACTCTTCGCTTTCTCTTCATGGATAACAATCCGATGTATAATTACCCATCCGTCCCATTAATAGTTTCAGCTTCAAAGAGCCACTGTAGATCACAGTGCTCCATCGATAACCGTTTCCGTCTCTCAGGGTGTAATTTCGACTGCCGTATGACGGGCAATTAATCATGAGACACGACAATGAAAAACGAGGGTCATCAAATCAGAAAGCGTGACTAACAGTCTACAGGAATGATTATATGGTTGGTATTAGTTCTTCTCGTATTGTAATACGGCAAACAAGTATACCTCATCACATTGTGTTTTTGTAAGTGAAAGCGTTGACACAGTTTCTTTATTCTTTGTAATTGTGATTTGGTTTGATGCATTTTTGGTGATTTCATAACTCACAGAGCTTGACCAGACTATGAAATGAAAGAAAACAATTGAGTCATATTTAAAAGCAAATGTTGAGTAAGTCGAAGAATCTCTGAACTCTCCCTTACAGTAAGAGAATTTGATTTTCTGATCAAAAAGTCAATTCGCTCCTTTACTAAAGTTTGTCGAGAATTCACTTTCAGATACTGCGGGTACTTGAAAACCTTTTTCCTTGAATATCCAGCTGAAAAGATCTTCTAAATTTGTAGAAGTACAGATGGAACCCCATGGGGATGGTAGGCTGTTCATTTTGTAGCCACGTACGGCTTTTGCTTTTGTGATGAAATGCACCTTTGTGTTTGATGCTGGCATTGGCACCAAAGCTGACCTTTTTCTAAATCCATTATTTAACCAGGGAATGTACATATACATTGAGAACATATTTCTCTCCTTTTCAAGGAGACACCCTGGGAGACATGCCACAGAGACCAGATGCAGAGGGAGAGAAAGTAAATCCCATGGAGCAGCCTTTTTTTTTGGGTGAAGGGCCTTCCTCAAGGGCCCAATGGCAGTTTTTGTAAAGATCCAACTTCATCTCTCCAGATACCCAAAGTCTCTCACCCCAAGTCAACGTCCCTCCATGCCCACCAGGGGCCTGAACTGCAGTAGCCAGCTGCACACCCAACCTCTAGGCTACCCTTCCTTGCGTGCCATGAAGACAAACTTGAAACAGAATCTGGTGCGTTTCAGGCGAAAAGTTACTTTTAGTCCAAACCTGCCAAAGGCTGAAACTAAGTGGAACTCGTTAAGAGACCTCCAGGCTCGGAGGCCTCCCGGAGCAGGCAATTCAGTAGGTGACGTAGGCGCTGTACATCTTGGCAGAGGTCTTGACTCAGTGGCCATTAAAGGTGTTCTGCCTTAGAGCGGATACTCGTGATTTAATATGAATTTCACCGCGAGGCCCCGCGGGGCCAAACCATTAAAATGAGCTCCCGCTAAATCGCTTCATGAACGGCCGCATCCTTCCCGTTTCCTGCATCGCACTGCGTTAAAATGAAATATTTAAAAACCTGGACGCTGTTGCTATTTAAACAGTTCCATTAAACGCATGTGGGCTGCAGCGCTGAACGCGTCCGCTCTCATTGCAAAACCAGTGGGACTTATGATTAAGGGTGCTAACATTTTCCGTCTCTGTAGACCTCTTTTAAAGGCCAGAGCCTTAGATCAGTGGAGTAAAGCAAAGTGAAGGGGGCAGAAGAGATCTGTAGGGCATCTGCAAGGCCATCAGATGTGTAGGGAGAAGCTCATCTGCCCAAATTATGGGATGTGTTTATGTGGGCTACCTTTCACCGTAACGGGGGATTTTGGAAGTGTGTGTCACTCTAGCTCTGGGGGGGGGGGGGGGGGCGATTAAAGTCGCTGAATTACTCTTCCTCCTAGAAGCAAAGAATGTGGAATTTAAAAAAAAGGTAAACACTTTTTAAATTACTCATAAACGGCAATAAAACAAACTGTAAATAAAGAAAGAACTATAAAATTTAAACAAATGCTATCATCAACAATAAAGACAAGAGATAGTAAAAAATAAATGGCTCACGATGAGATTTAAAGCTACTCAAGCTTGCTTATTCCGGTTGCGGGGAAGTTCGGCTCTCGGCCATTAAGCACAGAGAGAGAGAGGGAGTGAGAGAGAGAGGGAGCGAGAGAGCTCAGACCCTGCGCAGCAGCCAGGGCATTGAGGCTGAGGGAAGTGAGTGATGTTCTTCATTCTGTTCATCCTGCTCATGGAGAAGGGTGGCAGGATGGGAGCCACATCCAAAGATAGCAGTAGCAGCCCCCCCGACCCCCTTTTTTTCTTCTTTCTGCAAAGACACTCTGAATCCATCAACTTTAATAAATAATGACAATCTCTGCTGCCCCTCTAAAGTGTTAAAAAAAGCAGAAGTGCGTTGGCGTGGTTCTTTATATAGCGCAAGGACGAGATGTGAGCACATGTGGTGTGCAGTGACTGGCCCCTTCAGACGAAAGACCACGGCACGCACATGCGTGTGCGTCTTCTATCTCACGGTAAGGTCACGGTTCTCTGATACTCATTAAAAGAACACTTATCCCCCATTTCATTTCCTCCCAATTAGAAACAGTCAATCATATCTGCAGGATCCTTCGGTTTGTTCAGAAGGGCGCGTGCGTCCTCAGCCAATCGAATGCCAGTTCAGAAGTGTGAATAAACTGGTGCGATTTTGTAAATGAACCATGCCAACAGTTATTTTCTCCCCACCCTGTAAAATAACAATAATAAATATTGGGGACAGGAATAATAAAGAGAGACTGGAAGAAGACTTCTGACCTCAATCATGTGAACGCCATTCCAATGGTGACCGCACATGACTGTTTATTGAAATACTGACCTGTGAATTTAGCAGCAACCTGCCACTTCAGTAAAGCAATGGACGTGATACCAGACCATGAGGGGGCATACTGCCAAACAGCAGTACCATGGTACCACATTTTCACATCGAGTGTGTGCAGACATTAGCTATAATGGCTCACAGGAACTCCATATTTTTATGGTGGGAGACTTGTGCTGGAGCAAGAATGCCATCTTACTTTTTATACAATTATCTCCAGGCGTTCCATAAGGGAACGTGACAACAGGAATCAAATCAAGCAGCTTGCCAGCAGAGGCTAATCAACCTTCTCTGCACTTCCTGTCCACGCATAAATGCAGCTGGGTGCTAGTAACAAATGAATGTTCATGTATTTTGCACTTTCATAAAAATAAAAATTAAAAAAAATTAAAAAATTAAAAATCCATTTAACATGGTGTGTGAACACCACTAGAACTACAGATAGCAACAATCAGAATCATTGCCATTGCTTTGGTGCACGGCAGCACGTGTTCTTAAATTGGATGCGAAATGAAGCAATATTTTATTTTTATTTTTTTAAGCTAAAATTAACTCTTGAATTTAATTGCCGCTCCGAGTCGAAGCCTGACTTTGATCCAGAGTGCTCAGGGCAACGGCACAGCCGATTTAAATGCAAACGAGCGGGATGATGACATTCCGGCAATTTTCCGACTCGGTGCTCGGAAAATATAAAACAAGGTATAAAGACGGCGGCGCTGTCAATCACGCGGTGTCGGCGCGGGTTATTCTTTTAATTCCGTTTTTAGAGCCTGGTATCTGTAAACAGTAGGGCTGCTGGTCTAGACTCCATACACACCTGCTTTCCAAATGATGTGCAGAGATGTCTGTGCATGATTAATCCAACATTCAAATAACTCTTGAGGCACAACTCTTTAAATATGCATCCGTTCAACCCACTTGGCTGTTTTCTCTGTCATTGTGGCATTGCTTCAGACAGAAACATTATTTGTTGGTAAAAATGATAATTAAATCTTTTTAATTAATCTTTTAAATAGTTTTATCTAAAGTTCATTTTTATCTTTTGAGCTAATACATATGCAAATATGCATTTTTTCTCTCCCCCAGATTAAATCTTATAATGACAACACTTGGCTTGAGAAGTTCTTATTTCTCTACAGACAAACCATCAGGCACAAACAGCTTCAATATTCGCAGACACACACACTGGCTCACAGGGTGCCAGGAGTTTCAATATATCCAAAAATAGGATGCAATTACAGCGCAATTAGGGATGTGCAAGAACCTCTTGTTTGCGACATTTGCTTCGTTCATCGTCTCAATGTTCTCTTCTTATTAACAGCTCAGCAAAGCACAAGCCTTTATGATGTCATAATTCTTTCGTCTAATGTTCCTGGGCAGGGAACTGCTGAACGGCATGGTCCTCCCACTCCGATCTGCTTTAGCGGCGACGTGTGTGCGCGCGCGCGCACGATGGGAGGGAACGCATTTAACTAAATCAGCTCGATAGCACTGCTCACAAGGCAATTGAAGCAACAGCAGATAAGGTAATGGCTGAGAGAATGCATTTTACGTTGCATTATTCCCCACTAAATTAATGGAAATGTCAATTAGCCCTTGCCATAAAAATGCTAATGTTACACAATAATACGTAGCTGTACTCCAACAGCCATAACTGCCAAAAAGTATATTATCAATAATTTATTATTATTTAGTAATTGCAGGACGGCTGTACTGGCAGAACATGAGAACCCTTTTGTGTGTATTTTCTTAAGAACAACCTTCATTTCACAAATTACATCCAGTAGGCCCATCAATACGAATATCCACAGCTACTGATTTTCACATGGATACTGGGATAAAAATAAATAAACATATATAGCTGCAATCAGCAGTTTCTGGGGTCCAAGCACCTGTTCTGTCATCCATGCATTCCCAGTGATGTCACAGAACAAGATGTTCATTTTGAGATGCATCTGAAGCATTGCGACTTTAATGAATTCTGCCATATCCTGCAGATCTAGCCATACGTACTCAGACAGCCACACAAAGCTTTGTCTAAATGTTGGGTAGCCTGAAGTGACTGTACTCAGGACTGAAACAGCTCTACAAACTGCCCAGGAGGGACCTTGGTGTGCATTCACCTTGCAATGGTGGCAATAAATCTCACCTTTTTTTGTTTTTTCTTTCTCCCCCCCCGCTGCTGAAGGACAGCAGCTAACCTATGAAACAGCCAACCGGGCAGCCTTAAAAAAAAAAAATATAAAAAAACTCAATATCGGAGTGTTATCAGCTGCCCTGGAGAGCAGGAGGCCCATTCAAAGAGAAATCTAAGAGCCTATTGCTGAAAAGCACCCATCTTGTGTCAGTATCACAGTTTAACCATTAACCAAAAAGGGTAAAGCTATTTCAGGACTTTGACTTAAAAATAAAAAAAAAAAAGTTAATTTTTATTTTTTCAGCCATAGATTAGCACATAAAAGCGTGCCATCATGAATAATGAATACGGTTTTAATTTGTGATTGCAATCCGCGTTTCAAAATAGCACGCATAATATTAATCATTTAATGTGCAACCATCTTTGTGTGTGTGTGTGTGTGTGTGTTTACAACAAGGCTTCGTGGTTGATCTCGCACATTGACTTAGAGATTGATTTCCATGAACACTGACAGTGCTATATTGTAAATCCCTCTGGCTCTCCTTGGTTTTGTAATGAAGTGTGACACCTTTTAAAAAGCATCTCCGTCTCACTCGTCATTATCAGGAACACGTTCATTCATGCATTTTTCATCTGCATTGCTTATGCATGCTCAGAGAGGCAAACAGACATGCCTGTTTAAAAAGCCTCTACGGAATACACCCCCGCCCCCCCCAGTGATGGTTCAAAAATAAAGGAATGTATAGTCGCACGTTGCACGGCAACGGTCAACTATTAACCTCAAAGTCGTCTGGGTCACCTTGGCGATTTCGCCTCAAACTCCTGCTGTGTCTCCTGCACTTATGCCATTTGGCAGTGTGCCTCTGCCGACCACGGTAACTATGGTTACGATGAGCCACGGCGGGAACGTCGCGGCTAGCGGCGGCACGGAGATCGGGAGGCCGCAGGACTTCCTCAGGCCTGTCCGCGGGAAACGGCTACGCCAGTGTAGGAACCGCTACGAGATGGCCGCCGTGTGTGGCTGTGGCGTGCCACCTTTTTGCTTCTTACGTTCGCTTTACATTGATTTTTGCAAAAGAGTTGAAAATATTGTGGATGGACATCCTGGATTTGTGACTTCGTGGTTATTCTACATTTTGGTTGATTGCTCCAAAATCTAAATAAGAGATGTGGTAATATTAGAGTTCAGTTTACCGGAAATATTTCATGGAAAGAGCTTGGTTTCTTGGGATAAAATGAGGGCACGCAAGCACGCACGCCTACCTCACCTCACCTCACCTCAAGAGCCTGCTGTTGGAATGCAGACATTTGAGGTTTAAGAGCGAGACTCGGTAATGAACATGGTAAGATGTGCCTGGCCTTCAGGGGATAATCTGCTCTCTGCGCTGTCTTCAGCTCAGAGAGAGAGCATGTGTTTAAGGCTCCAGGGGAAAGGCAAACAGATGGAACACTTCTGGGGAAAACAAAAAAATAAAAAAATTCTGAAAAAATGCCGTTTCTGCAGAGTATCACTTTGCATGTGAGAACTGTAAGACTCGTATACAGAACGGTTCAATCTAAACTGACATTATTTGTTCAGAAATTGTGTGTGCCCTGTGAAGAGAAGGTAAACTTAATGCTAGTAACTCTCGTTCTGCCCTCAAGGGGAAAGGGGAAAACCTTTGACTATTACGAAAGTAGTCGCCTATCTTTAGGGTCAAACTGTCAGTGCGATAATTTTCTTTTCATTTCTCCCACCCACGTCTCCTCCACACACATTTCAGACGTCGCCTAATTACGCACACCCCCAGAAACAGTCCTGGGGAGGGCTAGTCATGTCCCCGCACTTCTGCTAAAAAAAAAAAAAAGGGGGGGGGGGGGGGCTTTGCTACTGTTGCCTAGCAACACCAACTAACTGTTCCCTTCGAGGATGTGAACGTTGAGCTAATAAACAGTCATTGTAAACATCAGCCTCGCCATCCCCTTTCATAAAAATTGTATTTTTATCAATGATTCATGGCATCGGTGCACAAAGTCAGACGCTCATCCAGTGGTGCATGTCAACAGGGCACATTGCTAGGACTGAATTAGCAGGGCACATTGCTAGGCCTGTATTTTTAAACTTTTGTTAATTGCTTCATTTCCTCCACTTATTTCACCAGCAAACTAATTCTTGTACAGTTGGGTGCAAACACTAACAATAAACTCCTGGTGGTGGTAACTATGTTTAGCCATATTACGATACTTTTAACATGACAAAAAGCTCATAAGCCTCTGGCATGCAGCCAGCCACCGCCCCAGGCAAAATCCCTCTCATTTGCCAGCGAGAGGGTTTCATTTTCACTGACTTTCCACCATTTCAAATTCATTTGTGTGGTGCCCTTTTATAGAGATAGTTTCATACAAAAAAATAAAAATGAAACCGGTTTGTGCGAAAGCCTGTATTTTTATATAGTGATTCTCATTCATGTTAATGAGAAATTGTTTATTCAAGTATTCAATGTGGAAATTAATGAAATATTTGAACACATGCAAAACCTATTGGACTTAGTTATCCAAAAAAGTAGGGGAAAAATTGTTTTTTCTTCCTTCAAATGGGAAATTGTTTATTTAAAGAATGTGTTTGAGGATTAGAGAGAAATCAATTTGACTAAAGAAATGCAGAAGTTTTGCAAAAAAAATCTGGGTTTTTGCCAATGCACATTTTTTTCCCCCCAATCTAGATGGAGGAATTGGAGTGACACATCACTAATTAAGTGTCTCTTCCAGAAAAAGTAACTGCATATTTTTTTCCTATTATAATTAGTTTATTTTCTTCACCATTGAGGAGAAATTTATGCAAGCTGTATGGCATTGCAATGAGCAGGCAAGACTAGCGCTACTAGCCACCCTAGCACAGGTGACCCAGCAAAAGGGTATTTTTAAACACCCTGAAATTAGCTAGGCTTTCCACTAACCTGCATACAAACCCACAATTGTGCCCGACAACTGGAACAAAACCTCTAACCAGAGGCCTCAAGACTAAAATTTCTTCCCTAATTAACCTACTGATACAAGTAGTGTACCCCAGGGAAAATCTCAGCCATCAGCTAAAGACAGAATCCAGCAAGCACCAGCTAGATACAATCTAGAATTTGGTGATAATCGGTTGTCTGTACCAACCTAACCCAACATTCAGACATGATCACACCAGCAAGATTTCCATCTCAACCATTTAAAGTAGTTGCTTAACCATCTCCAAAACGGTTTAAAACCAGACAAGAACTAAGCAAATCATTCCACCAGGGTAGCAAGAGGTGGTGTAATCAGAAATGAAACAGAACATGCCATCGCCTTCCTGTTTTATCCCCAACAGGAAGGGCGTGGTCGCACCCCTGATTGGACAGGAGGACAATGCACAACAGCTGCTCTCAATGACTAATCAACTGCCAGTCTCCAAGGCACTGATCAGCAGCTGATCCACATAAGCCCTGTAATCAACCAAGTTAAAGGAATCTCGAACTGAGTGACTACGAAATCGAGAAGAAACATCGAAATGGGCAAACAAGAAACAACGTGCACTGAAAGAAACACCATAAGATATAAGTGACTGCTGCAGTGTTGATTCAACAGTCCTGATGTAATCAATTAAACATGCTTGTAGCATTTATTATGAATGTCCAAAAAGAAAAAAAAAATCCTAAATGTGTTTCTTTTTCCATTCAAATAAAGGAGAATTCGTGTTTATTTAACAACCATGCTAAAATAAATAAAATAAATGTGTTAGATATAAAGATAAAGATATATATTTTTAAAAATGTTTCCAAAAATCATTCCAAATTTTTTTTAAAAACCAAAAAATTATACTTTATCTTAGCATATGGTTGAGACATCATCTTTATTCAATAACCACAGTGAAATAAATGAAGGAATTTTAGTTCCACAGCTTGTGTCCCTGATGTATATGTTCCACTCCCCATAATGTATAAGTCATGGAACTGCACTACCATCACAGTCTGGAGGTAACTGAACACCATGGTTTTTTTTTCCTTGTCAGTGATCAAAGGGCCTTTAGACCCTGGGCTGGCTGTTGATTAACCATGGTTTGCACAAAGCGGGTCCCATTTATCGATATTTTCGTACAACCGTGTGTGCGTTTACAGGTAATCGGAAACAATCTAACAAACTCCATTGGAATTATCGAACATGTGTTGACATAGCTTCTTTTTTTTCCTCGTGTTCAGGTGCGTATGTTGAGAAATAACAATCGATCGATAATGAAAAGCACGTTTACAGAACTTGTGAGTGGCTTAAATTAATGTCCTTAAAACACCATACAAAGAGCTTGGAATTTCACTGCAGGCAATTTAAAAAGATGGCTGAGAAACTACAAGAACAGGCCATTCAGCCCAACATGCTCGCCATTTTCCTACTACTAAAGTGTACCTATAGTGTAAAGGGTTCCTACAGTGTTACCTACACACCGTATCAAGCCTGGTCTTGAAAACCCCCAGAGTTTCTGCCTCTACTACATGACCTGGCAAGCTATTCCATGCATTGACTACTCTGCGTGAAGAAAAATACATCTGTGCTGAATTTACCACTTATGCCCCCTCCTTCTATTAATGGAACTCAACCATGAATAATCTCTTGTAGTTCACTTTGTTAATCCCTTTTATGAATTTAGAAGCCTCAATAAAATTTCCGCCAAGTCAACTTTTACTAAGCATTTCAAGTCTTTCCTCATAACCTTTATCTTTCACACCAGGAACCACTTTTGTTGCCCTTCTTTGAACCTTTTCCAGAGCCTCTATATCTTTCTTGTAGTACGGTCCCCAGATCTGCACACAATACTTCAAGTGTGGTCTGACGAAGGTATTGCATAAATAAGTATAACTTCCTTGGATTTATACTTAAGCCGCGTTTCCACCGCAGGAACTTTACCCCGGAACTAGGAACCTTTTGAGGAACTCAGTGCGTTTCCACGCAGGACTAGAGGTCAAATTTAGTTCTGGGCTTTATTTTACCCCCCAAAAAGTTCCAGCTCGGGGGGTAGTACTTTCCGAAAGTACAGGAACCTTTTGGGTGGAGCTTGCAGCGCTGAACATTTCTGATTGGTCGAGTACTCTAAGTATTTTTTTGTATTTATTTTCCGCCATTAACCACCATGTTTGAAAATATGCAGCCGCAAACCAATTTATTTTCATAATAACTTCAAATCAAACTTGTATGTTATGCGGTGCAGTAGCCTAGTTTTGGTTATAGCCTGCCAACGTCTTGGAATTATAACGTGTGCTCTTCTATTCTTTTCTTGCTTTAGTATTCGTTTTATAAAATGCTAAGCATTCGTGCTGGGACAGCGTATTACGTAGGCTACCAAACCATTCAAACGGATTAATTCGGTTGCTGAATATTTTCTTCCGGATTTTCTTTGTTAGCCCATTGTAATTGACTCAAAACGTTTGATACAGTTATGTGAGGTATGCGGTAGTTCTGCGTAATTAACATTGGTGATACAGTAAAAGCAAACTGGAAATCACCTTCCGCACTTTTTGTCAGGGTAAAATAACAGGTTAATTCTAGTAATCGTACCTTTAGCTTTTTCAGACTGCCGTAATTTTACTCTGCCATTCTTCAATTCCACAAAAAGACCAGGAAGACTATGGACTAATTTATGGTGCATCGTTCGCATCTGGAGGGCACACTTCGCTGCTCGCTAGCAGTAACTTCGAAGGAAACAAACGTGGCTGTACAATACTAATTTAAATTTTCAGCAAGTCGAGTTTCGTTCTATTCTTGTCATTTTGCGATTAGCCTATATAGAATTGATGATGAGAAAGTAATCAAACAGCAAATTGTTTACAACGTGTGCATGTTTTCTGCTGTTGTTGCCAGTTATATTGGAAATGTGAATGCATTCTGTCGCTTCGGATGTCAAGACATGAAAGCGAATGTTCGCATAAAAACATAATGAATGTGTTTGAGAGGATATATAAAACAGTTACAATCTGACTATTGGCCTGTTATATCCTATTTGTTGCATAACAACAGTCCAAGTTCAACTACCAACGACAGTTTTGCTTGACAACGGTAAAATAAGCCCAAACGGCTGCAGAAGAATATTTCAATTCCATGTGATTAAATGGATAAAAATCAATAAATACAAAAGTAACCATATATAATCATTGTGGGTAACCCGTTGTATATAAGTGGAATAAACCCCTCTGGGCTGTCCCGGTTATTAGAAAATAATGTAGGCTACTTCGGTGGTAGTATGGGGTTACAGAAGAAATCATAGGACAGATGGACGGACGACAACGTCGCTTTTTCATACGTCAGTGGGCTAATTTGCCTAATCTTCGTGGGACTTTAGACCGTGGTGGAAACGCAGACAACCATGGGCTGAAGGAACCTTTTAGTTCCTGGTAAAGTAGTTCCTGGGACTGAAAGTTCCGGGTAATTTTGGTGGAAAAGCGGCTTTATATATAAGAAAATATACTTATATACTTATATGTACAAATATACTATTTGTACTTTTGGCTACATATTCCAGCATTCTCTTGGCCTTTTTTTTTTACGGCTACAGCACAGTGCTTAGAACCTGAAGGGTTCGATCAACTATTAATCCTAAGTCTTTTTCAAATTGAGCACATTCCAATTTTGTTCCCACCATAAAATAGTCCTGCCTTATGTTTTTGTTTCCAATGTGTAGAACTTTACATTTAGCTCTATTGAATTTCATTTGCCAGGTTTTAACTCGCTTGTCTACACAAGGGTTTGGTTACCGATATTAAAGTGAATAACCATGCCGCCACAACCATATTATCATCTACAATGGACACAAAACAAGACAGGAATAATAATTCAAGCTGTTGCTTTTCGAAGATTTTTAGGTCCGCAACGAACATCCAATATATTTTGGCCTATACCGACTCTTTGAAAATGCAAAAAAAAAGTATAAGAACATCGCACTTTGAATGATTTAATGATTTGGCAGACATGACCTTCCCTTGCAAAATCCTTGCTAGCTATCCCTTGGGATGTTGTTATTTTCAAGAAATAAGGCTAACTTCTCAAATGATTGATTTCAGTATTTTACATGTGATGCGAGTTAAACTAACAGGCCTGTAGTTTCCTGAATCAATACAGTCTACTTTCTTATATATTGATATTATGTTACCTTGCTTCCAGTCGTCTGGTATTTCTCCTGTTTCTGCAGACTACTGGTGTGCTGTTAATGGAAGTACAAGCCAGAAAACATATTGAATTCTGTAGGTTAAGCAGAGGAGTGTCAGAGCCTGAGACGACTAAAGCCTGGCAAGACACAGTATATGCTGTTGTAAACTGTGTTTCAGGTGCACACTATGCGACCGGCAAAACAAAAACGGTTTGACATGAAACCGGAAGCAAAGAAGGAAAATCCTAGCCCACAGACGAAGCACATCAGCCGCAGGGGGAGGGCAGGGATTGGCCCGGTTGCGCCGGGATAAACGCATTGGCCGAATTACAGGAGGGACTCCACTGTCTGGGATTACCCCGGAGGGTGGCATCGATGCGTTTTCCCCGTTCTGCGTAAGTCGCCAAGAAGCCGAGGCCCGAAAGCACCTGAACATCTGCTGGAATTGCACGAGAACGACGTGTGGATCTCCTGAGGCTTGGCTCCAGTGTGTGGCACAGACTTGGGAGGCGGTGTCTGGGCAGTCGAAACGACTCATGAACCATTCGTCATCCTCAGCAAACAAATCGGTTCGGTCTTTGAATATGTGCTCTCTCAAGAGTGCGCCATGCACCAAATCTTCTAATAAAGCGAGGTCAGCCATAGCAATGGTCTATGGCAATAAGCTATGACTTCTGCACCCTATTTATAGCAAACTTTGTTTACATTTTTTATGGAATTTAATCAGGAGTACACAAATCACCTGTTATAACGTTGAATCCTGCAGTGATTGTAAATTGACTTATGATTAGTTCAAATAATTTTACTGCTCTTTTAAAATCAAAATAAAATATGAATGAATGGAAACATAAAAGCACAAACACTCAAAACTAACTTTAAACTATATATTTTTTTTCATTTACACGTGATACAAACAGTTTAGAGCACTTGTGAAATCTGTTCGGATCTTAGGAACGAACTGACATACCAAAACTTTAATAAACCCCACGATTTAAGATCGAATTTGTTTGGCAGACGTGTGATAAATGAGGCCCAGTGTTTGGACTGTCTAACTACGGTTGTTGTACTGTGCACTGTGTTGGAATTTAGGGTTATGTTAACCAGGATGAAGAAAGTAATCAGATCGTATGTTTTTTTTTAACAATTAAATTCACACCTGTGACGTCAAGAGCTACATAAAATCAGACTTTATTTAGGTTCAGATCAAAAAGCTAACTTAGCATGACAGTGACTAAAATATGAACTCTTTATTTTGTTCACCTTAGACAGTAGGAGAGGGAAAGAGGGAAGCAGAGACTGAGAGGGAGAGAGAGAGAGAGAGAGAGTACTTTCAGTGCTCTCTTCAGGGTTGTACTGGTTTGCGTTACAGAGACTCACAGATGGACAATAGCTCTACCCTCTTTCGGGACGAAGGCTGTCGTGAATCACAGTTCAGAGAGAAACATGGTTTTGCTTTCAAAAAATGTAGCACGGATGACACGGGCGTCCGGACCACCCAGGAGCGATACCTGCAACCGAGAGAGACCTTGCCGCTAAGCTACGGCTTTGACAACTGATCTGCTGCAAATATGCCAACGGTGCCGGAGATGTGAAAACAAGGTCACCATTAAAAAAACCAACCAAAAAAAAAAAACATGACGCATTCTGAAAGAACTAGGGCCAACATTTCTATTAAAATTGATTTGTATTGACTATTTGAGAGTCTCCAACCTGATAGAAACCAAACCGGAACCTGATAGAAAAGGAGTAGTTTGAATAAAAAAAGGCAGACCACAAGTATAGACCAACAACTCAGAGACACCCCCCCCACCCCCAGAAAACCAAAAAAAAAATAGAAGGCCACTGAATGGCATCATCTTTGTGAGGGAGGGAGCTCTGACTAACTGCACAAGAACAAAACAATCTAATTTTCTCTCCTTTTTTGAACATATGAAGTGGATCATTACCCGTGTTGGTTATTTAATACAGTTATTTTATTCTCATATTTATTAAGGGTGCCAGCAATTCTGGACCCTTAATAAATGAATGCATGGAAGAAGGTCTGGTGGTGCCTCAGAGTGTTTATTGAGATTCTCATCAGATACACCAGTGCCACAGCCTCAACCTTCTCTTTTTTAGAGAAGATAAATGGCGTACGTGAGAGTAGTTGGGCGCATTAAAGTATTCATTTCTCCGGGTGATCATAATTCATATTTTCTGGCATGCAAGGCAGTCTCAGATAAATTTAAAAAAGAGAAGAACGGAGGGAGAAATGAGAAACATCAAAACAAGAGGTTCTACCCTAGGAAGCTTAAAATTATTACATTTTGTTATTGTTTTATGAAACAGAAGGAAACACGGTCTGACTGAAAACTTGCACACACACACACACACACACACACACACACAAAAAGATCAAAGTTCAGCCCACATCTTTCTATTTTGGCTGATACTAAATTACTTTCCCGGCTCTAATTCTGTAGTCACTGGAAACACTTTTCTCCCACCTACATCCTATCTCCACACACACATACACACACTCACACACATACACACACACACACACACACACACACACACGGGGTCAGCCATGTTCTTACAGTGCTGTGAAAAAGTATCCTGATTTTCCTCTATTATTGCATATTTGTCATACTGAATGGTTTCATATCTGTAAATAAAATATAAGACCAATATTTTAATATAAGGGAAACTGAGTAAACACAAAACATATTTTATATTATGATTTCATTTATTTAATGAAAAAAAAAAACCACACATATCACCCATGGGAAAAAGTAATTGCCCCCCTAGTTACTCAATCAACCAAATAACCAAATTTAATTGATAATTAGACTCAACTGATTGAACACAGCCATGTTTGATTTCAGCCAGCTCCGTTGAATCTAAACCATACTTCAAATCAACGTTACCATCAAAGTGAAGTAGTCGCCACAAATCTTCTACAAGCACACTATGCCACAATCAAAGGAAATGAGAGATTGTTGGGGAAAAAAGTTGTTGAAATACATAAGTGATTTCTGAGGCTCTGGGACTCCACTGAACCTCAGTGAGAGCCACTATCTCTGGAAAACACTTGGAGAATCTTCCCATGAGTGGTTAACCTGTCAAAAGTTCTAGGGCACAGTGACGGCTCATTCCAGAAGTCACAAAACATCTCAGAAGAACATCCAAATAACTGCAGACCTCTGAAAACAATGAAAACAATGAAACGATATTTGTAGATGTTGCAACCATAATTAACACAAGCAACAGTGTAATGCACCTAACAAAATTGGCTTTGTTTTCCTTTGATATGAGAAGCTTCCAATGCTTGATGCTTGATGGTTTGTGCCTTGGTAGTTGGTACCATTTACAGACTAAATTCTTTAAAAATATTTGCATGCTATTTGCATAATATCTCTTCACTAAGTTACACACATGGGCTGGTTAAGAATTTTGACTGCAAGTCTGCTTACATTAATCAACTGGTGATTATCCATCCCTGCCAAGACTCTACTGCCAGACCTAATGTTCAGTCTGCGTCCATCTTCCGGTTGCTCAGTGTGATATTTTCATTTTTTTTACTACCCCACAGCAGCTAAAGAATCTACTTTATGTTCAACTCAAAGCTCTTCCACTGAAGAAGATATAAATCCCAATAAGAATTGATTTTTAAATACATTTTTTTAAATAAATAAAGAAACAAACAATGCTGCCCTGTGCCTATCAAACACAAGAAAACGCTGAGGCTGCATGTCTGGTACTGCAGCCCTGATTGATTTAAGATCAGTGGCAGGTGAAGATGTGTTCTGTGTCACTTACCTCCTCCTGTTCTTCGGTTTTATCTGTTGAGCCTGCAGCTGATTTCCTTTTACACTTGAATGAAAGATTTGCCCAGCTAGAGAACAGGGAGCAGCCTCTACCATGCAGTATGGTATCAGTTTAGTAAGATAACAAAAACAAAAAATCACACATACATGCACAAACGTATGCACACATGCACGCACACACACAGACACGCACACACACTTACACATAAACTTGCGAGAAATGGTAATGAGTCATGTGTGTGCAGTCAGGTTAGGGTGGTGTTGAGTCGTGTGTGTGTGTGTGTGTGTGCGTGTGTGTGTGCAGTCAGGTTAGGGTGGTGTTGATTTGTGTGTGTGTGTGTGTGTGTGTGCAGTCAGGTTAGGGTGGTGTTGAGTTGTGTATATGTGTGTGTGTGTGTGTATGTGTGTGTGCAATCAGGTTAGGGTGGTGTTGATTTGTGTGTGTGTGTGTGTGTGTGTGTGTGTGTGTGCAGTCAGGGTAGGGTGATGTTGATTTGTGTGTGTGTGTGTGCAGTCAGGTTAGGGTGGTGTTGAGTTGTGTATGTGTGTGTGTGTGTGTGTGTGTGTGTGTGTGCAGTCAGGTTAGGGTGGTGTTGATTTGTGTGTCTGTGTGTGTGTGTGTGTGTGCAGTCAGGTTAGGGTGGTGTTGAGTTGTGTATGTGTGTGTGTGTGTATGTGTGTGTGCAGTCAGGTTAGGGTGGTGTTGATTTGTGTGTGTGTGTGTGTGTGTGTGTGTGCAGTCAGGGTAGGGTGGTGTTGAGTCGTGTATGTGTGTGTGTGTATGTGTGTGCACTCAGGTTAGGGTGGTGATGAGTCTTGTATACAGTCAGTGTGGAGGTGGAGGACTGGGTCAGGGCAGCAGCTGGTTGTTGCTCTGCTTTGGGGACAGATCGGGGCTCAAGCAAATCCCTGAAGCACCACCTTCAGGGCATCTTATGCATGTCTACATGTGCATGAAATTATGCACAAGAAGATCTGTATTATGCATTTACATTAAAGGTGCTCTGTGTCAACATCCCCATGGTGGTTATAATAGCAAATTTCTAACATTTATGACAGGCTAATAGATCTACCAGGAATTTTGCGTTGTTACTGCCAGCAATTTATGTTCAAGCCTTTGGTGTAACCAGGGCAACGTGTCAACACTACTGAATATGAAAACTGTTATGTCTAGAACCTGTTTTGTTATAGTATGACCTCCTTTCAAAAAAGACTAAAAATAGAAATATATCTGATATTTTGTACTCTTGGTCCACATACTCACAGTGGTATTGAAAAGCAACATTAGGTAGCGAGCAAGAAGAGAATGCATTGATGCCACCCAGATATTTATAACAGCACAGCAGCAAAACACTAACTATTACAGCAGTTTAGTTAGCTAATCACTACCTTTTGCAGCAGTGAAGTTAGATAAACACTTTTACAGTAGTGAGATTAGCTAAACACTAACTTTTATCACAGTGAAGTTAAACACTTTTACAGCAGTGAGGTTAGCTAAACACTAACTTTTTATCACAGTGAAGTTTTGATAAATACTAACATTCACAGCAGTGTGGTTAGCTAATATTTTTCTATATGGTACAGTAACTCCCAATAGTTTAGAAACTTCTTACTTCAAAACTGTGCCTAATTATTTCTTACAGTAATAATAAAAATACTAAAAATACTGCCACAACCATTATCACTATAAAGAAGAAGTGGAGGAGAACAGCGAAAGTGTTTGTGCACAGTTGTTCTGATAGGAGCTGTCACATATATGCTGAACCCTGCTCATGCAAGTTTTAGTATTCCATTGGGCCAAAAAAGAAGCTAAAATATCTCATTTTATGCCCAATCCTGTAACATGGTGGAGGGAGACGCCAAGTGCAAGTGATAGGAATTGCAATACCAAAAACCTTTTGATAATCGAAAGCGCTCTTTCCATGGTGCTGTGAAGTGCTACTGTATGCGCTGCCGCATGTCCACTGTGTTGACAAATCCCATATTTAGACATTAGCTAGGCAATTGCATCCAATCTGATTTATCGGATGTTTGTTAAAGTTTGGCTGGAAACAGATGTCTCTGTGTCTTATTGGGTTGAAGGACAAAACTGCAAACGAAATAGCTCATTAGAATACTAATCATATTCTCAAAGCATTTATGTGACCTAGTGCCTTTGCAGATCCTTTGAATTCTTCATTATCTATCAAATGGTTAGTTTTAGTGACCAAGCGTCAACGCTTTAACCAATTAGGAACCTATAAATTTACCTCAGCAAACAGAAGGACCCAGGAGTCAGAGAACCACTGCATTAAGTCAGCATGTCCAGTTGAGTTCAAATTTAACTGTCCACTTTAAATATATATTTAAAATAAAGTTTCTCTGTGTTTGGCTGCAATAATCCAAAAAAGTTGCCAGTGATTCAAGAGGATCCCAGGTGCAAAAGAAGAATAGTGTCTCAAACTCATTACCCTGTTGCTTACTGCCCTCTTGTGATGAAATATTAGTATTACATGTACTTGTCAAACTCAGTCTTAGGAGACCACTACATGCTGGTTTTCGTTACAACCACAATTGCAATTCCAAAATTCTAAGGTTTTTTTTTTTTTTCTTAATTAGGTGTTTTTCATGTTTAGAGGGATTATTTACTCTCTTAAACTATATTACGTCAGAAATAGCTATGCATATCATGAATAATAAAAATCCCATTGTTTACATTGTACTTATTCAGCTAACACAAACCTTCTCACACGTTTAACTGTCAGATTTATTCTAAGCAAACCACCCCAACTTAAATTTGTCTGACATTTGGTTTAATTAAAATACACAACAATACCCTTCCAAAGTCGCCAACTTCTGGCAAGCTACGCTGTTAAGGACTTCGATGGACATTATTCAATAATGTGTCCAGTACAGTCCTTCAAAATATCTTGTTTTCAGAGCAGAAAATGTCCAGCACTTTCAATGCATGTGCAACAAATGGGCGTGTCTGTTCCCAATCATGCTCGGTTGTCGTGCACAAGCACACTGTGTGTGCTGCGCTCTGATTGGCTTTGTTAGGGGGACACCACTGCGCTCTGATTGGACGGCGAGTGAATCATGGGAACTTCAATTCATTACGCCCCCTTTGTTTTTGTGCAGTGTGCTGCATGAGCGTGATTATGGCGACGGCTGGAAAAGTAAGTTCATTTCTGCATTTCATATATATGTATAGTGGCAACGCCCAGCATTTATGTATAGTGTGGGATCTTCCGTACATTGCGATGTTTATAGAAGCATTGCAAATCCGCATGTTAAAACAACAAAGGTGGCTTGGATCGAGCGCTGTCAAAACTTCTGTTCATGCTTTGTCTTTATTTTCTGCTTTTGTTTCTTACTGGATTCGAGTTTGTGTTAAGCTTCTTCCAGAAGACTACTTGAACTGAATGGAATCCGTTCTATCCATGTTTCAGCTGTTTGCAATGTTTGTTTTGCACGTGTACAAAAACTAAAATCAACTGGCCAGTTCGAATCGTAGGGAAGTTGGGGGTCGGGCGATCTTGCAGTAATTTTTCTTCTTATGATTTCTATGTGCGGCATACGTCCATGTGACTTCCTAACAGTGAACATCGATATCACAAGATCGTGCAGAAATAGCAGCTGTCAGTGATTGAAGGACTTTAAATAGTAGGCTGGAATGCTACAGCTTACATTTGTCTAATGTTCTGCAGTTGTGTACAGCTCGTCATCAGTAAGAGTTCATGTTAATTTATAACATTTTATAGTATTTATGTAAAAATATGAACTTGAACGTTGCCTTGTATGAGTTGATCAATCACAAACGTGCACACCTTGTCCACACCGAAGTAAGGTGCAGTCACTGAGCTGATTGGCTGTTGTTTTTATCCGGAATAACTTGAACTTTGAACCTCCATTTGTCTGCTACTTTAAAGGGATTGTGACAACTCTTCTTACATTCCATTCACAAGTAGCATGTCGGTTATAGTATTAACCTGGGTACTTGCATTTCTTCAGTCTTTGTGCAAAACAGGAATTTGTTCCATATGACTTTCCCAGGAACACATTATGAAGTTAGACTTTACCACTGGAGTTCGACCAATAAACAAGGCCTTGTTATACTGCCACATATTAAGAACAGGATTGATTCCCAGTACCTGACAGCCTGCATGACCTCTGCCCGTTCCTTGATGCCTGTTGAGATGCCCTCTACAGCTCGCCTGTTTTCCAGGTGATTAAGTGCAAGGCGGCGGTGGCCTGGGGGGCGGGGAAGACCCTGTCGATCGAAGAGGTGGAGGTGGCTCCGCCCAAAGCCCACGAGGTCCGCATCAAGGTAGCGTTCACGACCCCCCCGAGCGTCGCCACGGTTACAGACAATCGCAACACACGATCCGGCTGGCTTCGCTATAGCCACGGAATTACACCACCAGCACCGGAAGACTTCACTTCACGTCCGAGTAATTACCTCAATGGAGAACTGACACGCCAAAGCGTGCGCCGGCAGGCAAATTATTATATCTCTTAATTACCAGGCCTCATAAATTCCACCACGGTAATTCCTGTTCATTATCAGGACGGGTTTATGGGCTGCAGTAATCATTAGCCTTACGCAAAAGCTGCCTTTTGCATTCAGATTGCGCTGACTACTAAATGTCAAAAAAAATAAGTGGAATACCTCCACAAATTCAAGTTGGGTAAACCTGACTTTATTTCTCATGGAGACAGTGCTGGTGAGAGTGATTGTGATCACCACAGTATTCACGATGGCTGTGGTCATATATTCCCTAGATGATTACAGCAGTATTGGCGATGTTGGCGATGACCATGCTCATGTTGACTATAGCGGTGATGGTGACCGTCGTTCTCGCGAACGCGCTGTGTTTCAGCTCTTTGCCACGGGGATCTGTCACACGGATTCCTACACGCTCAGCGGGTCCGACCCCGAGGGGCTCTTCCCCGTCATCCTGGGGCACGAGGGGGCCGGAACAGTGGAGAGTGTTGGAGAGGGCGTCACCAAATTCAAAGCAGGTAAGAAGCTTGGCAGATTAAACTGGCTTAAACCGTAGCGTCATAAAATACTCGGCTCTGATTTGTCGACGGGGTGCTGCTAAACACAACAGAAAACTGCAATTCACGGCTAATGAATGAGTTCTAGCAGAAGCAAATAACTGTAACAGCAAGGTGGTAGCAACAAGTACATTTTTGAATTTGAGTGTTGAATTATTTTTGTGTGGATTATAAAATGTGCATAACATTCAACGTAAAGTTATACTTTTTTTATTGTTTTGTTTAAGGTGACACCGTGGTTCCCCTGTATGTTCCGCAGTGTGGGGACTGCAAGTTCTGCAAAAACCCCAAGACCAATCTCTGTCAAAAGATCAGGTAGGGAACAAAGGTTAGAGGGTGTTGTAGGTTTTCACTCCAACCTGAACAACACCTCATTCAACAGCGCACCTCATTCAACAGCTGGAGACCTCTTTGAGCTGCTAATTAGTTGAATCGGTTGTGCCAAATTAGGGTACGGTAGAAATCGAAAACCAACATAGGCCGGTAGATCTCCAGGAACAATGTTGGGGCAGGCCTGCTCCAACCTCTCCTCTCTCCCATTCAGGGTGACCCAGGGTCAGGGACAGATGCCGGACCGGACGACCCGGTTCACCTGCCAGGGGAAGCCGGTGTTCCACTTCATGGGGTGCAGCACCTTCTCCGAGTACACCGTGGTGGTGGACATCTCCCTGGCCAAGGTGGACGAGAAGGCCGCCCTGGACAAGGTGTGCCTCCTGGGCTGCGGCATCTCCACGGGCTACGGGGCGGTCCTGAACACTGCCAAGGTGAGCTGCGCCCCAAAAAACGAACCGCCTCTCTGCCAAATTCACTCGCTCTCGGAAACGACTACGGGCCAGGAGACGGGACCACGTTTATCGAAGTTTAGCATCGTAAGTCTAGGCTGTTCTTAGAAGTGATATGATAGATTTACAGGTTGATTTGCATCTTCAAGGTGCTACCAAAGACGCATTAATCAATACCCACAGCCTCCCATGGAGGGAATTACATTAATAGCAGGTCCTTCGAGGTTATTGGCTGTTTAGTAGCAGAGTAATTCAGTGGTCTGAATGAACAGGGCCCTGTTTCACAAAGCAGGATTACTGAGTTAGCTGGATTAGTGCACTGAGTAAAACCCGGAACCCTCCCGAATCTGGAACATGGACTCAAGTAAAGAGAGCTGTCAACAGAGCTATCCAGCCCAACTCAGTAATCCCGCTTCATGAAACACCCCCCAGGAACGAGCACTGGGTTGGGGGAGTGCCCCACGAGGAACATTCCTGACGTAGCTGTGGTGGTGCACCCCGCAGGTGGAGCCGGGGTCCACCTGCGCTGTTTTCGGCCTGGGGGCCCTGGGCCTCGCTGTCATCATGGGCTGCAAGGAGGTGGGGGCGTCCCGGATCATCGGCGTCGACATCAACCCCGACAAGTTCCAGAAGGCCAAGGAGTTCGGGGCCACCGAACTGGTGAACCCCAAGGACCACAGCCGCCCCATACAGGAGGTCCTGGTGGAGATGACGGACGGAGGGCTGGACTACACCTTCGAGTGCGTGGGCAACGTGGCCATCATGGTGAGACCCGCCCGACCGTCTGTGATGAGTCACACCTTGCAGGAGACTTTCTGGGAGGGTTTAGATCTCTGTGTTCGGGGTCTGAAGTGATCTGTGTGGGCTGAGGTTTCCGCCGTTTCGGTTCCTACGGTGACGGTGTTTTGGCGGTCTGTGTTTCAGAGAGCGGCCCTGGAAGCCTGCCACAAGGGCTGGGGGGTCAGCGTCATCATCGGGGTGGCCGGGGCGGGGCAGGAGATCTCCACCCGCCCCTTCCAGCTGGTCACGGGGCGCACCTGGAAGGGAACTGCTTTTGGAGGTGATCAGATTTTTTTGAATATCGTATTGGGCGCAGTTATCTTCGGGCTACAAATATTTTAATGAGTTTTGATTGAGTTTAGTTGTGTGTGATGCATTCTGGGCTTTAGGCTGACGGTGTTGTATTTTTCAGCATGTTTGGTCAGCGCAGATTGTGTAATGCATGGTGTGCTATAGGCTGAAAGAGTTGTTTTTCTCAACATGTTTAGTAAGCAATGTTTGCATGATGTGTTTCTATGCTTCAGGGTGGAAGAGTGTGGAGAGCGTGCCCAAGCTGGTCGATGACTACATGAACAAGAAGCTGAAGGTGGATGAGTTTGTGACCCACACCTTGCCCTTCGACAAGATCAACGAAGGCTTTGAACTCCTGCACTCTGGGCAAAGGTAAGCGGGAACTCCCAATACTTCCATGAGTTTTACACAGACCTTTAATTACAGTAGATCTCATTTAAAAAAACCCTCCACCCCCTGCGGCGGTCACCTGAGGCCATTACCCACAATCCACCCTTCTCAAAACCAGCTGATACACAGATGACTCTCGATTGTACCCGCAAACTTGCAGGGTCCAGTCCCGTATTCTTCCCAGACCTGGAAACAAATCTCATTCAATCTCCTATCTACAATGGGGCACACTTTGTCAAAACAAGTAGAACTTGTAATGTATTGGCAATATACACAAAAAGTGTATTTAAGGAATATGTACAGTGTAAGGTGAATGACGGGAGCAGTCCATGTGTAGGACAGCATGGTTGTGTTATAGCATTTGCAGTTTTTAATTTTAATCCTTAATTAAGGCCATGTTTAATGCCATACAAGGAGTGTACATGGTGCGTACATTTCATAATAATTCTGTTAATTTTTTCACCCAGCATTCGGACTGTCCTGAACTTCTAGGCTTTGGGTTCTGACTCGGCTGCTTCAGACAACGACCCTGGTTTCCTCCTCTTGCTAAAGTTGCCAGTCCCCTCCGCCCCCACCCCCCCAGTAGTGCCACCTTTCATCTAATGCCATTTTTTGGGTAGTCTTCAAATTACCCCATATTAAATGTTGTTTTTACAGTCAGTTTATATTTTACTGAACTGTTTAAATGGGCACTTTATCTTTTTTCTGCACTTGAATAAACAACGGATGGATCACAAAACTGGCTCAAGGTCTTGTCTACAATAAAATCAAAAGGCTGATCTGCCTTCACTGTGGTATCTGTTAAACTCAGAGCTGTTTTCCCAGACAACAATTAAGCCTAGTCTTGACTAAAAACATTTCCCCAATGGAGATATCCACTGAAAAAGGACACCTGGTCTTGGACTAGGCTTAATCCTAGTCTGGGACACCAGCCCACAGTGCGTTTAGCTTTTGACCGCTAGTCCTACACCAGGGTGTTCAACATAATCCTGCTGGATACAGGATTTTCACATACATGCCTCGGTATTAACACCTGTATTCATTTCACAATTATATTTTTTGTGAAATGTGTAACCCCACACAGGGCTGTTGAGTCATAACTTGCATCACAAACTCTTCACATTCTTAAGCAGCCCACTGACAAAAGTCATCACTTTTGTCAAACAAATGCATAGTTTACCCCCAAACGCACAATTTGCTCAAGTCATTTTGCTCCCCCCAAAGCAAAACATTACAACTGGGGTGTCAACCCTGAGGATTACCAGTGTAATCAGCTGATTTAATTGATCTATTAAATATCAAATAAAATACCGCAGGAACTTGTAGTTCTCTTGGACCATAATTGGCCATGCCTGGATTACAGGAACCTTTATATATAATATAACCTCTGATATATAAATATTTGGATGAAGAAGAGATCCACAATGAATATATTATTTAATGCCGTTTGAATCAACACTGATACAATAGGAGTGTTCGGCTGTCCGTGGTCTTCCGCTTCTGGGCACATTCAACACCGAATGACTTCACACAACGGTGACACTTCAACGTTCCAGGCCAGCCAATCAGAGTGAGGGAGAGGCCGAAGGACCGCCCACAACCCTTCTCACGCACATACAGAAAAGTGAGACACCACTGACAACCAGAGCCTCACCAACATCACTTCAAAGTTGCATTTAAAAAAAAATAAATAAAAAATTAACGTGATTTGGGTAAAATAATTTCTGTATTGGCAGAACTGGGCGAAAACAATCCTGACTGATTTTATTATTTTCTTTTCTATTTTTGCGGTGCCGGTTTTAGCTTTAGTACAGGAAAGGACGACGTCTGCGTTGCCTGGGGGGGGGGGGGATAATACTCAACGGCGAACGTCCACATCAAACATACAAAAATAAAAATAAAATGGTCTCAGAATCACGAAGATAAGGCCTGGAAATGGTGCGGGATGACTGGAGTTTCTAAGTACAGGGACGTGAGAGCACTGTCGCGTAAAATACGAAAATGTTCAGCGTGAAAAGTCGATCGCTCGACGCCGGCGTTCCCTCGGTCCGTCTTAGCAGGCTCGCGCGTTCTCCGACGGTAAGGCTGAGCGCGCTACTCCGTGCTCTGGCGGAAAGGACGGCGGTTTTAAAATAATAATAATAATAATAACCGTCTCCTAGCCAATCGACTCTTCTACTGCGAACCACAAGCTCGGACCGGGCCATCGGCATTTCGGCTTCTAAAGCGACGCGATGGAACTGTGTGCGGGTTCCCCCCGCGGACGACCGGAGGAGAGTCTCACGGCGCGGCGTACATTCCGACAGTACATTCTAAATTTAAGCACCCTCGTGCGGTTCGCCTCTACGGAATCCAAGCTTGGCGGCGAGGACGACGTCCTTGGTAACATCGAAAACGTACGTGCGTGTCATAAATAAACTCCGCGTATCATAAATAAGCCTCTAGCGATATTTTCGTTTAAATAGCAATCTTTGTCTTAAATGAGATCGGCGGAAAATTTATTAAAAAAAAAAAAAAAAAAAAAAATGGGTGACCCCACGTAAAAAGAAAATATCCCACACAGTTGATTTTGATTCCAGATGTATTCAAGTATCAGCGTAAAATCGAAGATGGAGGAAAATACCGAAGGAGAGGCCCAGGATTGAGGCCGCGGCAGGGTGGTGTGTAAACAGTGCTCTGTCACAGTCCTGTGTGTGTGTGTGTGTGTGTGCATGTGTGTGTGTGTCCCTGTGTCTGTGTGTGTCCCTGTGTCTGTGTGTGTGCATGTGTGTCCCTGTGTCTGCGCGCGCGTGTGTGTGTGTGTGTGTGTGTGTGTGTGTGTGTGTGTCTGTGTGTCCCTGTGTCTGTGTGTGTGCATGTGTGTCCCTGTGTCTGCGCGCGCGTGTGTGTGTGTGTGTGTGTGTGTGAGAGTGTCTGCAAGTGTGTGTCTGTGTGTGCACGTGTATATGTATGTATGTGTGCACATGCGTGTGTGTATGTGTCTGTGTGCATGTATCTGTGCACGGGCATGTATGCTTGTGTGAGTGTGTGCATCTGTGTATGTGCGTATGTATGTATGTATGCGCATGTGTGAGTGTGTGTGCATCTGTGTTTGTGCGTATGTATATATGTATGCGTGTGTGTGTGCGCGTGTGTCTGCCTGTGTGTGTTTATGTGTGTCTGCGTGTGTGTCTACGTGTGTATGTATGCGTGTGTGTGTTTGTGTGTGTGTGTGTGTGTGTTTGTCTGCGTGTGTGTGTCCGTGTGTGTGTGTGTGTTTGTCTGCGCGTGTGTGTGTTTGTGTGTGTGTGTGTGTGTGTTTATGTGTGTGTGTGTTTGTCTGCGTGTGTGTGTGTGTCTAAGTGTGTATGTATGCGTGTGTGTGTGTGTGTGCGTATCTGTGCGTGTGCGGGACCGTCGGGGGCCACCGCGGTCCGCTCTACATCTGGCTCATGAAGTGGGGGCGGCCGCTGTCGTCCAGGCGGCGCGTGAGGATCTCGCAGCCCGTCTCCGTCACCAGCAGGGTGTGCTCAAACTGCGCCGAGCGCTTCCCGTCCCGGGTCACCGCCGTCCAGCCGTCCGGCCACGTCTCGTCCTGCCACCCCCCTGGAGAGAGGACGGGCGCGGTCAGGGAGAGGGGCGGGCGCGGTCAGGGAGAAGATTGGGCGTGGTCAGGGAGAGGGGTGGGAGTGGTCAGGGAGAAGGGTGGGGTCACAGAGAGTGATGTGGTCAGCTAGAGAACTCACCAACTGACTAACTGACCGACTGACTAAACTCACAACACACACTCACCCTCGCAGATCATAGGCTCAATGGTGAACACATGGCCTGGCTTCATCACCCCCACAGCTTTATTTTCTTCAGAGAGAGAGAGAGAGGGGGAGAGGGAGAGGGAGAAACAGAGTGAGTTGCCCGTTGAAATCATACGCTTGCAGCTTCACTCAAAACCAGCCGCACTTCCCCACGTGCCCAGCAGGGGGCGAGTGGGTTACTCACTGGCGTAGTGTGGCACGTTGGGCGCGGTGTGGAACAGCTTGTGGATGCCGTGGCCACAGTAACTGCGCACCACTGAGAACCCGCTGGCCTGGGCGTGCTTCTGGATGATGTTGCCCAGCTCCCTGTAGCGAACGCCTGGCTTCACTGGGGGCAGAGGAAGCAGACGGGGGGGGGGTCAGTTTGGGATGGGGGGGGGGTCGCACTGGTGACTCACATTAGTCAGGTGGACCCACTAATGCTCTTTCATTGTAAGTTGCTCAGGATATTTAGCGTTTTCTAAATTAACGCAATGGCGAAGAATAATATGACAGTGACATTGTCCCACCCACTCCCCCTTATAACAGCAAACAGGCTCAAACCCGCGTCGATGGACTGCATGAGGCACTCGTAGGTCGTCTGGACCAGCCTTCGCGCCCCTTCCTCCACTTCCCCAACAAAGAAGGTTTCGTTAAGGTCTCCATGGTACCCATTGCGGTAAACGGTGATGTCCACTGCAAGGGGAGAAAAGGGGGGGACATTTTAAAGTTTGTGAAGATGAGTTACCACTGGCCTGGTTTGTCACTGGCCTGGTACACAGCAAATATAAAAGGTAATAAAAGGGTCAAGATAAATAAAAAGGTCCAGATTTGATTGTAGGAACGAGAAGCCAATGGATTTTCGGGTGTTTCCTGGAAATTTCTCTGCAAAGTGTCAAAGTCATTGACACAGTGGTGCTCTCTTTTCCCTAAGTATCACCTGATTGAACACAGACACTGTCATCTAAGTTTGTGCAGTTTGATTGGGTGCTAAATTGCAGTTATTTCACTGGATCGTGATGTTCCTGTGTCCTTTGTTTGAACCCCGAGGTGTTTTTCTTCTTCTCTTAAATCTGGAATTTGAGTCGTCGTTCGATGCTCAAAGTGTTTGATGCCGAGACAGCGCTGTTTAACAGAACCCCCCGAGTTCCTCGCACCCACGGGCTGGCTGGGCGAAACACACCGTTGAGAATATCTCCGTCCTGCAGGGGGCGCCGGTCCGGGATGCCGTGACAGATGACCTCGTTGACGGACGTGCAGCAGGACTTGGGAAAGTTGTAGTAGTTGAGGGGCGAGGGGTAGCAGTTCCTCGCCGTGCACGCCTGGAAAAAGAGGAACGAGCATTCATGGGGGGGAGGCGCTTGGTGGGGGGGGGTAATGGTAACCACGGGAAATGGAAAACTGCCCCTTTACCAGGTGCACGGCGTGGTCGATCTCCTCAGTCGTCATGCCAGGTTTCACCATCAGGGCGGCGATGTCGAGCACCTCTCGGGCGAGCTGTCAGGAACAGGCCAAATGACGGATCTCACGTTCTCAAAGGGAAACAATCAGTCATCACCCACTACAGACCAGATGTTCTGACCAAGGCGGTCGTATGTAAGGTTAGACCCGCCCACAAACAAAAGCCTCTGTTTTGACCCTTTTTAAAAGAGAACATGGCGCAGGGCTTCTGGAAGTTTCTCTGGCTTAGAGCATCTGCTAAGTGGCTGTAATGTAATGTAAAGGCTTGACACAGTAGCCGGGTATGAATGACCACTATGAATCCGAGCCAGCATTCGAAATAACTGCCGACCGGTCTGAGACTTATTGTCTGGCTGAGGTCAGGGGATATTCCGGTGGTTTATTTTTGGTGTCGTGTCCAAGTGCTAAATGGAAACTCGCACGCTACACCAAAGGGTCACAGTGTCAACTGCAAGGGAATCCGGTGGATCTTGTTCCTTTACACTCCACACAGACGAGGGGGAACGCTTCAAATCCCCTCAGCTCCCTGCACTCCACACTTCAGACACACATAAATGAAATACATACAACACAAATACAATTAAAAATAAAAGCTGAAAAGCATATTCTCTTAATTGCTTTACATACCCTGCACACGACTCTCATGCCTTCGATGTCCTCCGGAGAGAGAATCTTAATCTGGGACGTCCCCTTCATGGTCTGCTCAGACTCGGACATCCCTGGAAGAAACGGCCAGAGAATTCCCATCGTGTCATTTTCACAGACAGACAGACGCAGAGAAGGCCAAGCAGTCCGTGAAAACGGATTTCAGAAACAGGAAATGGAATCTGGTTTGTGATCGGGCCACCCGATAAACTGAAATAAACGATTCGATAAAGCAAAAGGTGAATGGAGGTGGAGAACAAAAGGAGGAAAAAAGGCTGCTTGTGATGGTTCCTCCGAATGAAACTTCATAAAATAAATTTTTAAAAAATAACAAAAACAAGAAAAACTGAACCATGCAACGAACACAAACATGAACCACATGCTTCTCTATGCGCCACTAGGCTTTTTTTTTTTCACAGGAAACACAAAATACTAAAAACTAATACGTTTAAAAAAAAAAACGACAGAAAAGCACCCCACAGGTCATTGTACTGAAGCGCACGCATGTGTCACAACAACATGACACGGCGGTGAGGAGGCGGGGCTTCCGATCTCCCGCCGAGTCTCCGGGACGTACCTGCGATGAGGCCCACCTCCGCGGCTGCCGTAAGGAGCAAGGCGAGAAGAGAGCTTCAGACAAGGACTACGGCGCCCCCTGTCCTACAGGGGGTGCTAGTGCAGGTGGGGTCGGGGAGGGTGTTCTACAGGTGCGCTACTAGAACTGCCTTCAACTAATTTATCGGAGACATGCTCTACATATGGGGCTGGTGAGAAGCCTAGGGTTAGCACATCAGAGCTAGCTTAATGTGCTCAAACCTTAACTTAACTTACCAACACACCCATTAGCCACTAGCCAGCTAACCGAGAATTAAATGCTAAATACATTACTACAGCATTGCTTGGTACTATCTAACCAACTAGCCAAGTCTCGATCCCAGCTTTAAATAATGTCCTGGATGGGAAAGCTTTGGAGGGACACAGTTGGAAGATCTAGCCGAGCGACAAAACGTTCAGCAGCACCAACATGGATAAGGTGTGAAAAAACAGTACCCATGATTCCCCTGACCTCCTTTAGATAACCTTTTTTCCCCACCCCTTTCTTTCTTTGGATTTCTGTTTGGACAATGCTATGGTTACCGCTGTGACAGGTTATCTGACAAGCGGTACTTTATTTAGTCAGGTTAATTCCACTTTTTTGTATTCTTGAGAGTAACATAGACGATTCTGCTACTCTACGCCAGCTAATCCACATTCTGAAACCCAGGTTAACTCCAGGAGATCCTCTCCAACTACCTCCCACAAAATAAAGTCAGTCACACATACATAAATTAAACAAATCATACTTGAAAAACAAAGGGGGGAAAAGTTGGATAAAGAAACAGGTAAACCCATTTTGTGTGGAAAACCCCTCTCCCACCATCCGCGGCCTCTACCCATCGTTTTTGGCACATAATCAGTGACTAAAGAAAACTAATTAAAGTGAGCTCATCGCTGGAGTTCACTCTACTGCCCTGGCCCAGGCTGAGGAAGAAGACCTGGGCGTCTGCCCAGAACACCGCAGGGTTGAGAATGTAGGTCAGGGGAAAATAAAATCACTCCCTTTCCGAACGACGAACTCACAAACGGACCTTAATGGAGAGAGTCACCGACATGCTGCTGTTTTACAGACAGGGCACGAAATTAAGAACAGGAAAAAAAGAGAAACAAGCACCAGCTACGTGAGGCTGTATTAGGTATGGGGAGCTGCTGTAAGTTTCACTCTGGTCTGCCGAAGACCCCTGGGTTGAATACCAAAGCAGGTGAACTCTGACCCCCTCAGCCCTCCACTCAGCCTTCTTATTGGTTCTTACAGGAAAGCAACGGCCAACTGGAAGGGTCCTATTGTTTGGCCGAAAAAAAAACGAATATTCTGTAGAAACGGTGTGTGGTCCTGTTCGTGTACAGCAAAATGCACAATATTTATATAACATTTCACTTTCAGTGACTGGCTGGACTTCCCGTGACCGTTGCCAACATTAACAGGTGTGGCACACACTTCGCTGGTCTGACGTTCACGGACAGCTGCAGTGAATCGGTGATGCCGCCGCCGCCATCGCAGCCAGACGCCAGCGGACGCAAACGGCTGAAAGGACGGCCGTGTTCAAACGCGGTACGCAGTTCTCCGTCTTACCGACGACGAGCAAAGGCTGCGTTCCCTCCCACTTTCACACTTTCACACCAGCAGGGCTGAGTCACATCTCTGACATAGTATGACACACACACAGAGGCCCATACGCAGTCACGCAGTCACGCATGTATGCACGCAATCACGCACACACACGCACAAAGCACATCCAATCCAAGGGCAGGGCCCACAAGGTCTGAACACTAGGAGAGGAGATGGGGGGAGGGGGAGGGGGAGGGGGAGCGGAGGAGAGAGGGAGAAAGGAGAGAGGTACACTGGTTACCTAAAGGATGCTCTGCATAGTCAGGTCTCTGGATGTTATCTGGAACGGGCCGCTTTGGGGTCTATAAACAGAGAGAAAATTACTCACTTAAATTCCAAAACACACAAAGCAGGCCAGAGAGAAGAGAGATCATCTATTAGAGTGGCGTGTATCTCAGAGGGGCAGCCACTGGGGGGGGAGCTCTCACCTTATTAAGAGTAATGTTAAAAAATCACTTTAAATTATGGCTTTACTGTACTTTCTGTGTGCGATTCTCCAGCTGATGCTCATTATCTGAACGGTGTGAAAACTCCACGTTTGCGTGAGCCTGTATGTGCGTGAGTGTGTGTGTGTGTGTGTGTGCGCATGCACCAGCAGGTAGTATGGGCGCAGTTTGTGATGAGTGGGTGATTTAGTGAGCTGAGGTGTGCGCGCGTGCATGCGTGTGTGTTTGTGCGTATGTGTGTGTGCCTGTGTGTGTGCATGTGTATGTGTGTGCGTGTGCGTGCGTATGTGTGCGTGTGTGTGTGTATGTGTGTTTGTGTGTGTGTGTATGTGTCTGTGTGTGCGTGTGTGTGTTTGTTCGTGTGTGTGTGTGCGTATGTGTGTTTGTGTGTGTGCGTGTGTATGTGCGTTTGTGTGTGTGTGTGTGTGTGTGTATGTACCAGCGGGTAGTGTGGGCGCAGTTTGCCCGTGTATCTGTAGCCAGGCCATGGGTCTGTGTTAACGTCGTTCTCCACACTGCTCTTTGTCTCGTCCTTGCTCTTGTCTTCCTCTGCCACAGAAAAAGGATGTTAAACACACTGCAGATGACTCACACTGGAGAGACTTCTCTTACAGTGAAATTCGTATGAAATACAGGAGAATAAACAATCTTGGAATGCATTTTCATTTAAAAAATTATAATAGTCAGTTTAAGTTTCAGCAAATTGCATTAAAAAACCAGGCTCAAGGTTTTTCCAAATAAGTATATCATTAAAATTAAAAAAATGTTTTAAAAACATTTTTCAGCGTCAGCAATTCCTGTTTAAAAAAAAAAAAAAAAAAACACTTGGGGAAACTGCCAAACATGGACAAATATTTATCCAAGTAATGTTGCTGTGATGCGTTAGTCACTCAATATTTACCCCAATTACAATGTGACAGGAATTCATACAGCAAATAACTATATAAAACACTCACACTTGTGTGTGTACACACACACACGCAGACTCAGATATTCACTAGTGTGACTGACTGTACTGCATGTCATTAAAACTTTTTAAGAGTCTTTCTGGCTGTTGGCTTTCCCCAGGTTTTTCTGAAAGGACACTGCCAGGATGTGACTACATTTGCAGTTTTTGCCCCATAACACTAGCAGGCATACTTTCACCCGATTCACATGCAAACAGATGACTAATAGACTACAACATCGCACACACTGCATTAGTACAAATTATTTAAAGGAGCAAACTTTATCGGACAACATACTTGCTTTCTTGTGTAGCAGTTTATGGGTGGACCAACTCCCTTTGAAGCACTCCTGTGAGGGGACACAGAAAGAATTAGGCGTGAGGGTGTAAAGTTCACTAGACGGTGGACCTCACATTCTGTCACTGGCTAAAGAGTTGGGCTAACGATTAGCGAACTGCGCTTGCATCTGACAGGCTGAACTCACAACCCTTGTGACCGCAGTGTTCATCAGCAATAGCATTTACAGACTGTATTTGGTCTGCCTGTCTGGCAGAAGCAATGGCAAAGTCGCGGTAAACAGAACACTGCCAGCGTGTCCTCAGGTACCCAGGGTAATTGGGCTAAATCGTGGACTGCGTTTCAGGAGAGGCAGACACTGCAAATGGATATTAAAGAAGAAAAAAAAAAAAAAACCTCCGATTCATAATCTGCAAAATAGTGATTAAAAAGCTTTTTGGTACTGTGCTCGAAACGGTAGTCCGCACGTAACTGATGAGGGGAGCGGTGTTGAGGTGTAAAACCGCGGTTTCGGGTTGGGGGGTGAGGCCCTAAGAGAAAATATACCTGTCACGTGGCCAAACTGGGCTGCTTATCCCACCCCACCACTCCCCGTCCCCACACACCACCCTGCAGAGCCAGAGCAGACGGACAGGGCTGTTTCTGTGTGATAATGGACCCGGGGCCAAAGCTACGCCCACCAACTGTATCTCAAAAATGAACATAATGGCACTAATAGCAGAAGGAACATCAGAAGTATTTAGGAATTAATAAAATGACGAGTGTTCTTTAAAAACAGGAAAACTGTAAAAATCCAGCCTTCAGACACATTCAAAACCAAGTTAAATTCATCCAAATATTTGAAATTATTTGTTCACATATCCCGGAGGCCACGCTCTGAAATTTGGGCTAAAAAAATTAATGATACAGGATTAATGCCTAAATGCTCAATTTTCTTTAAACTTTAATCAAAAATGTGAATCTTCTCAGTGCGATTTCAACTGACCTGGAAAAGTCTGTCCTGGGGCTGTCTCTATCAGTCAGTGATATACTGCTGTTAAAACAGGGCAGTGACTGTCTCTACCAGTCAGTGATATATTACTGTTAAAACAGGTCAGTGACTGTCTCTACCAGTCAGTGATATACTGCTGTTAAAACAGGGCAGTGACTGTCTCTACCAGTCAGTGATATATTACTGTTAAACAGGTCGTGAGTCTGTCCAGTCAGTGTATATGCTGTAAACTCAGTGAGTCTGGCAGTCAGTGATATACTGCTGTTAAAGGTAACGTCGCACAAACGCTGTCAGTGGACTGTCTGTGCCAGTCATGTGTAATACTGCAGTTAAACAGGACAGTGACCGTCACTGCTAGTCAGTGAAACACAGGGCAGGCTCAGTAGGGTAACGATATCCCAGCATGCCTTGCTCAGACTCCCCTCAGTGGATGAATCTGCAGGATAAGCACTGTTCCTCAGACGCTCTGATCCATCAGGTGCTGCTAACCTTGCCGCAGGCGCACGCCTGTGACCGCTGGAGCTGCAGACACAGCCCGCTATCTCAGAAATCATCCGCCATTAAATCCAGGCAGGCCTGCAGGGCAGTCTGCACCAGGCATCGCCCCTGAGTACCACACTCGCTACTGACAGTTATCAGTGAGTGAAGCCAGCTTGTGCACAGCATTACATTTGATGTATTTTTTATTGTATTTATTGCACCTGTCCACCATCTGAACATCGAACGGTCTGCTACAGTAATTATGTGTCCTTATGCTCTTTGCATTCTAAATCTGGGGACAGCTATAGCACCACTTCCTCCCAGCAAAAGGGAACCTCCAGAGTAGGCCAACACAATAGGCCAACGACATCATTAACACATTGGAGGAGGAAGACACAGCCCCTGCACAGACCTCCCTCCCAGATAAACGGAAGACACCACAAACCAAGGTGTCAACGAAAACAAAAATGTACGGGTGCCCCCTAGAGTCCTGGAGGTGAAAGTGAAGCTGCATGAACAGAACGAAACAATTTGTTTTAGGCCAAGCAAACTAAACTAAAACAAAGTTCACTAAAAATTAAAAATTACATTATGTGACAAGTTCCCCATTTAACAAGTCACCATTAACAAGTCAGGGTGTCAACATAAAAAATAAAAACTGGACCAAAAGATTGTTTATGATAGTTAGGAATAGCACCAGGGTACCATTTTACCAGTGACAGGTTAACCCCTAAAGCATAAAAGTGAACAGCAGATACACAGGTCTATCCTTATTGCTGAGCAAGTTCCATATGTAATGCATAAAACAATATTAATGGCTTGCATTTGCGTCTGCTTACTAATGCCAGTTTAAAATGTTGGCCAACACAACGTTATACATATTGCGCCATGGTGTTTGATACTATACGTGTAAGTACACCAGAAGTTACATGAACCAGCGATCAGCTCAAGTATGTCACTCACTTCAAACA
This sequence comes from Anguilla rostrata, assembly GCF_018555375.3. Classification (NCBI taxonomy): domain Eukaryota; kingdom Metazoa; phylum Chordata; class Actinopteri; order Anguilliformes; family Anguillidae; genus Anguilla; species Anguilla rostrata. The sequence continues at coordinate 6,420,303 of NC_057937.1, forward strand.
AGATAAAAATGAGAAAAAAAGGAAATAAAACGCTCAAATATATCTGAATTAAAAGGCTAATTGTGCAACACCGCCAAATGACTCAGCGATGGGAACCTACAATATGAACATTTCGTGTGGAGTAGTGGTTCCTTCATTACCGGTGGCTGGATTTCCTCTATATTTTGCGTACCTCGTTACTTTACAGGAGACTCCACATTTCAATGGAAAAGATGCTCTAAGGGGAAATGTTAACGAGAGCTTATGTCAAGGATGAAGCCTAGCACAACAACGAGCCAGCTAACTTAACTCATCCGGCAACTTGTACGCGATGAGAGCTCTAGTGAATGTAGACCGCGTGGTAGTTACCACATGCACAAGTACACACCGGCTTTCCGATCAGACCTTGACTAGCAAACTGCTAAATTCGTAGGTAGTTTACTCTGCTTACTTTAATTCAGACCAGTGCAATCATTTTAACCACAATGCTAACACGCTCGCACGATGATGTCAGCTAGACCTGTAAACTAACGCTGAGTAACGCTAACTAATAGATGCTACTTTAGATACAGAAAACCTACACAGGCCCACGCTGTTGGTGAACATAGCTAGCGGGTTGGTGCTGGCACCCAGAGAACTACTGCACAGCAAGCAAACTACAAAACTGCAACTAGCTTGTACATTGGAAAACTGACTGCTTATAAGCTATCAGTCAACACATCGGAATTACGCCTGCTAACTAGTGAAATTAAGATAAATTGCTAACGTCCGGCATCAAACTAACCAATCCGCTAACTTGCCAGCGTTTCATAGCTGGCTGACAAGATTTGAAAATAAATGTTCTTGCAAATCACCACATACAGATGGGGAAGGTACCTAGCTAGCTAGCTTAAAACGAAAAGTATGAGCGCATCTGAATTGGCTAGCGTTAGCTAACTGGCGCCTCGGGACAGCTAATTATCTGCCGGCAGGGCTGTTTCTGTGAAAGCGACCGCTAAGCTGGCTACCTGGGAGCAGAAATACGAGCCCTGGATTCCGAGCTTGATGCAGGTTGGGCACTGCAGCTTGGCCTCGCTGCTGCAGCCGTCTGTCTCACATTCTCTGGGCTCCACGGCCGCCATGCTGACACGGAGAGGAAGAGCTGGAGGGAGTGGGGAGGGGCAGCGAAGAGCCGAGGACCCCAGCCCGGGAGGGGCAGCAGAGATGATGCACACCCAACAGATACTCAACTTCGCACCAAGTTGTGTCCCAATCGCCCAAGCGAAAGTGTCAATATTCAGTTATGAATATGCATGAGGGGCCGTAAACACTCCATAGACTGTATAAAAACACACATGGACGCACACAACACTGCGACAATGGATGTTCGGCCCTTCTTTATGTATGAATATTCATAAGCTGTAATTGTTTACCAACCGGAAGCATTTTACAGTCAGAAGGTCGAAAGAGCGGAAAGCACACAGGATCTGATCATCTGGATTTTAGTGTAGAATCTGTGGGGACAGTGGGGTGTGTGGACAGCTACTGTTGTCCAAAGTTTTGCCTACCAGTGGTTCCGAAACTTCTGCGATTAATTAAGCAGTCGTGAATTGCGATCATAGAGACTAAATCATGTCATGGGGGAAATTTAAACACTTATTTATTTATAAGATGCGGGCACGGTCTCAGTCTTCAGTTTTATTTGTTTTTTACGCTGATCACAGCAGGACAATTGCTCTCAGCTTTAACACTTTTTAATACACATAAAATACAAAGGTATATTTTGTACTATCCTAAATCAAATTTAAGAAATGTGTTCAAAAAATGTGGTGTACCCATCTAGCTAGCTTTTTCCTCCTTGCCTTTGGACGCAAGTTAAAAAAAGAAAAGAAAATCCAGGCGAATGCTGTGGATTCGGAGAATCAGAGGAAACTGATGAACTGTTACAAACAATGTAAACGGCACAACATGCTCATTTAGAAAAAAAGTATAGAATTTAAAATATTGACGATATGCCAGCGTTTCCCAGCAGTATGTCAAATGAAAACAATATATACAAGTTGTATTTTACAATGACGTACAGTTTTCCTTAATTTTTGTCTCAATTTAGACAAATGCTGAATAAACTCGGAGACAGTAGTAATATTGTCCCCTTCGCTGCGCAAGGGACTTCTGGAGACTACATATCCATTCACTCCCGATGAGTTATTTTTGAGCATGCGTACATGGATTTCCATGTTTGGGCCTGTCACGTTGGATCTCTGGGTCCAATCGGATTTTATGCTCCCAGCAGAGGCCTCTGAATCAGATCGATATAAGATGGCGACCGCGGAACCGGTGAGTGAATTTACTCTGCCGACACATATGGCCGTGCGGGCCACTTAACGGCGTCTTTTGGTTAACTTTCGCCAAAGATACTGTACTAGAGAAGTACAAGAACAATAAAAGTGTTGTCCTGTTCGTGCTTGCGGGAAGAAAGTGGCCCAGGTAGTTTCGCGAATGTGGAGCTTTACGGTGTGTTTCTCAGCCTCTGCACACCCAGTGCCAAGTGTTTGTAGAAGGGGACGGGAGCAACATGGGATCCCATCGGGAGAGTCAGAAATAGGTATCAGGGTTAAGCATTCACGCGCATTCGGTGTGAGTAACGGCTCTCCGGGTGATACTGTAGCCACCGGGGCCTGTGCAATCTCACGCCTAAATGGTAGATCGTACGCAGGGGTGTTGTCACTAAAGAACGGGACTAAAGTGCATTGCAACCGTGAACAAAAAGCACAACCCCCTTTTCCTTTTTTCTTTTTTTTAAATCGGCGGACAGCCATATGGCGTTATGCTTGTGGGAGAAAACGCAGGCCAACGTTCCGTCAGCTCGCTGGTTACGAAGGGTGTCTTAGCATAATTGTCCAAGTTGTGTAACGTTAACGTTAGCCAGTTTACAATCCCCAATTCTGAGCATTTCGGCTGTGCCCACCACTAGGAGGAGAGGCGCTTCGTTCCCGCAAAGCCAGGCAGTTACTCCGCCATGTACAGCCGGGTAACCTGTTAGACAGCCTCGCTAATTAAGGAAAGTTGTGCCCAGCCGAAATGTAGCTAGCACGTTTTGTGTGTTAATATAAGTGTGTGTGCCAATAAGTTCACGAAAAAAACTTAATTGAGGCAGATCAAAATGGTATTTGGTGAATTCTGAAATGTTATATGTTATTAAAAGTATGTTAGCTTACAGACTAGTTAACTTGGCTAGGCTAGCTAGGTAATGGTAATCGGGTTGTAATGATTTTGGCTATTCACAGAATTGAATGACAGGGCCATCGGCTGCCATTATTTTTTATAAGTTGTAGTATTATTAATGATGACAGAAAATGCATATTAATTGATAGAACTGAGATTTATTAGTAGTATTTACAACTAACATGTTTATGTATAGCCATAAAAAAGTTATGACAAATATAGAATAAACTTTGCAGGAATAAATTAACAAGGCATACAGTACTTGAAGCCCTTCAGTGAACAGTGATCTATTTCACAAATACGAAATTCCGTGAGTGTTTTCTTGTACATTATATTAGACTGGACAATGAGGTTAATTGCCACCTTTTAAATAATCTGAAAAAAGTGAATTTGGTGAGAACCCAAATGTTGGGTGGTTGACTCTCCGGTTCTTGTGGCGGGTTTTAAGAATACCCACATGAAGCCAAACCCGCTAGTTTTCCTGCAGAAGCGTTCGCTAGGTACTGGAGGCCAAATTTTCCAAAATGAGCGGTGAGAGTGTTTGTTCAAGACCAGGAAGAGCCGTTACTGGAGATGGAATGAGTGGGGCTGCACGCTAAGGTTTACTCTCTGGTGTTCATGGGAAAGCTCGTTCGTCGATGCCCTCAAACCGTACTGAGGAGTATTGCATGTGGGACAGTTCCCAAGTGGGGCTGAAATTAAGTGCCCTATTAATGTTCCTTTTACCTCCCACCCCATCCGACAGGAAACCACTTCAAATCCCCAAAATCCTGAAGAAGAAAAAACTGAAGAAGTCAGTCAAGAGATTGTCAGTCCCGAAAGCTACATTAAACATCCACTACAGAACAGGTGAGCTTTCTTTCGACTGAAACACTTAAAAAAATAAAATAAATAAATAATAATAATATTTAAAAAAATAAAAAATAAATTTAAAAAAATATATATAGAGGTAATTGTGGCCACCACAACATGGTACGTCTCCTTGGTAACCGTACATGTGCTGTGCTTTGTTCTTTGAAATACAATCCCATTTAACGCGTCTGGATGTATTTAATGCTCATCGACCACCCTGGTTAGGGCCGTATTCCAATTACGTGCTTGGCGTGTGCGGCCATTGATTTTTACCCCCTGGGGTTAATTTTGACATGATTTTTTGCATTGCTCAAAATCGATTTCAACATCCAGTTAGCCCTGCATATTAAGTGCTAAATGTGAGCATTCATCAGTTTTTCGGAATGTTTTGGGTATCCGTGCTGATGAGCTCCTCTGGCTAGAATGCGTAGGTCAGCTATTTGTGCCTTTCTCTCGCTCAGCATGTGTTGTCAAGTCTGTGTTTGGAAAGGATTTTAAACTTTTATAGTTTTATCTCCGGACCAGATATTTATATCAGCGTTATATTAAAAAAGTTGCTGAATTTGCCAAAGTCCTGTTGCCGTTTCAGACGGTTTCTTGTGTCCTGGTCCTGGATGCATAGAACTATACTCTGCAGCCGATGTGGTTGCAGCACCGAAATGAGTCCTTACCCGTATAAGTCTTAAGGTATCATTATGACCCTTTTCATATTACTCTATGCAGTAAATAAATAAAAAGAAATAAAGTGGCAAAAATCTCTTTTTGACTCGCATGTGAGCTCTTTTGATGGTTTTAGCACAAGCCAGTCTCTAGTAATGTGTGGCCTGTGGGTTGTGTAATAGTCATTGTCTGTCCTGTAATACTTTAGTACTGCTTTGGTCTATAAGGTGTAAAATAGTCAATGGCTCTCCTGTAGTACTGTGTGGACTGTAGGGTGTAAATTAATCGCTAGTTCTCCTGTAATACTATAGTATTGTGTTTGGCCTGTTGGGTGTGAAGTAGTAAATGGCTCTCCTGTAGTAAACAGTATAGCCGGAGAAGTGTAATTGAAGACTCCAGATTGATTTGTAAAGTAACAGTGTGAGCAAATGACGCTGTGTAACATGGGCTTTCTCTCTGCAGATGGTCTCTTTGGTTCTTTAAAAATGACAAAAGCAAAACCTGGCAGGCCAACCTCCGTCTCATTTCCAAATTCGACACGGTGGAAGATTTCTGGGCGTAAGTACTGCAGCACACACATTCAAATGCCTTTGGACACGGCTGCCAAAACGTGCAATCTATGCATGGTTGAGCGCAAGTTATTTCTTATGTTGGGGTGATAAAGTGTATGAATCTCAAATCAGTAGCATGCCTTACATGCCTGTATCGCTTAAATTGATCAGTGATTTATTTTTGAAGCTACAAGTGCCACTAATTTGTGATAAATTCAAAGCGTCATAATTAAAACACTAAGGAGTGCTTGTAATTTCTCCAGTAGTTCACACCAGCAAGCCAGCGTTTATTGTATGATAAACATACTGATAAATAATATACATGCAAACAGACAGCGGGTTGGTTGGCACAGAAACCGGCGAGTTCTCGTTGCCCTGCAACCAATTCTGATTAGCCTATCAAATGATTATATGACTGAAATGATGTATAGGTGTGGACCTGCACGTGTCACTACATTTCCTGTGTTTATGTGATGCAGTCCACAAGGAGAAGTAATATGACTGCTTACTGATGTTTGTGTACCAGTCATCGCTGTTTGCTTTTTTTATTTTTTATTTTTTGGAGAGACACTCCAGTTAAAAGGCAACCTGACAACAATTGCTTAATGGCTGCCATCTTTAGACTGTCAGGTTATTGGCATATAAAAGCGATTAGGCCACGCTGTGAATTTCAGAGCTCCGCAGAGTGTTTTAAGCCGAGTAAGGGCGACTGACATTTTATCACGCATCCAAAACGGCGAAAAATAACTTTATTAAATGTTCCGAATCGTCGACCCTGTTTTGTGCCCCGTAATATTGCGAGGATTGCATTTGACATTTTGTGTTTTCCTGTATTAAATGTGAAATGTTTGCTCTGTGGCGGGGCGCTAACGCGATTGTGCTCTCCAGGCTCTACAACCACATTCAGCTCTCCAGCAATCTAATGTCTGGCTGCGACTACTCACTCTTCAAGGTAGGAAGTGTTCATTTTTACATTTTTTTCCCCCCTCCAGCTGAATGAAGATGCCTCACGCAAGCCAACATTTGTGAACGTTAGCAACACATAACCGATTTCAAAAGCTGAAATGAGGCCAGCCACGTGTCCCTATGCTCTGAAAATTATGAATAAAGGTGTGCAATTACAGTTCTCTATTGTGACAAACGAGGGACTTTGAGGTTCACCCTTTATGATTTTGAAAACAGGAATGATGAGCCAGTAGGCCATTTACGTGGTGGTGGATCCCTTCGATCTGGTAGGTCTATTGGATCTGGTTGGCCTGGTTGATCTGGTGGGTGTGTTTTCTCTATTAAATTCAGGTGGATCTGGTTAGATCTGGTTCACGCAGAGCTGGGATGCAGCCTGTGACAGCTCACATGCTAATTGCGGCTGCTGGAAAAGGTCACTGCTTTTAAAATGCCGTTCAGCCGTCCCTATGCTGGGCGCGATAGTACTGTCAGTCTGGACCCTGTGGGTCCCCCTACGTGTGGTGGGTTCCCTACGCATGGTGGGTCCCCTGTGCGTGGTGGGTCTGGTAGGTCTCCTGGAGGTCTGCCAGACCTGCGGGTCCCCTACGCGGTGGGTGGCCTACGTGCGGTGGGTCCAGTAGGTCTCCCGGTGGTTCTGGCTGACCTTGCGGGTCCCCTACGCACAGTGGGTCTGGTAGGTCTCCTGGAGGTCTGCCGGACCTTGTGGGTCCCTTTCTCGTGGTGGGTCTCCTATGCACGGTGGGTTCCCATACGCATGGTGGTCTCCTATGCACGCTGGGTCTGGTAGGTCTCCCGGAGGTCTGCCGAACCTTGCGGGTCCCCTACACGCGGTGGGTCCCCTATGCTCAGCGGGTCCCGTAGGTCTCCCAGAGGTCTGCCGTTTCAGGTTCCAGCGCTAAACGGACAGGAACAGAGCGAGGCCCGGGGCCAGCGAGGTCGCCTTTCAGTGCGTCACCCTAAACGTCCCCCTCTTTGGGGGGGGGGGTCAACAAATAGCTCTGTATACAGTCACCCGCGGCCGGGCGCCCGGGGTTTCGGCTCAGCAGAAAGCGGAACCGCCGTTGTCCCATAATTAGCCGCGGGTGAGCTATTTCAGGTTCCTTTCTCCTGGAAGGCGTGCGGGAGTCTGATTGAACACTGACTGTAAAGAGTCTCTTTTCTCTACACTCTCTCTCTCACACGCACACCCCGGAGAGAGCGATTAAAGCCAGCTTTTCACCAGACGTGCGTAATACCTGTAAATCGGAAATGTGCCGGTAGGAGTATTTTAAACCTTCCTTGATTTATGTTTGAGTGCATATTTAGTTTAAGACCCTCAATTTAAAATTCGAGTTTGGAGTCGTCTTTTTTTTATTGGGTACATCAGCGTCAAGTGCTTGAGTTAAAGCGTTTTGCTAAGATAAGCGAACTTGTTCACGAAAGTGCGTTTTCTCTCGTGCTTAGAATCGGCTACTAGTCACCGCATCTATCATTTTCAGAGAAAGTATTACATTGCGTTAGGCCTACTTCGGCTTTGCCGAGAGCAGTTGGTTCTGGCAGACTTCCCTGCTTCAATAAAATACAATTGGTGTCCAGGACAGTGGAGGAAATGCAATTTCTGTTGGGGATTCTGCAGACAAAATGGCTCATTTGCTATTGTCTGTCGTATACAGTTACAGTTTTAGTTACCAATTAGGGTTATGCTCAGTTTAAAAAAAAAAAAAAAAACATCTGGGAAATGATTAAAGATAATACTGCATATTTTAAATTGTTATACGGCTGTTAATGAATTAGCCCTTTTGAATATATGCATCCATGTTGGCTGTGAGCCTGTGCCCGGCATTAATATGCAGGAAATGGAGGAAGTGTCTTTGTTTGCTGTCCTGTTTGTGAAATGTCAGTGTTAGAGCGCGTATAGCCTAATTGCTCTTTGCAGTGTAATTAGACCATGTGCACTCGCGTGAGAAGCCCGTTCGGGCCGTCTGGGTTTTTTTACCCTGAGGAGCGTAGCGCACGTTAGCAATATTGCGCTCGCCTTTAACGCACATGCATTGTGGCACTTCATAATTCTTTTATACGTTTACATTTTATGCGTTTAGCAGACTCTCTTATCCAGAGGGATCTGTACAGCGTGCATTCTTTAGCATATTTACTGGAGCAAGCTGCGCGCTCGCCTTGCTTGAGGGTACAAAACTGGCAACATCCTGTGCTGCGATAGGACGCCATTGAGCCTCCCTAACGTTCTGTGCTGTGCTGTTATAGGACAGCACTGACCCTCTCTCTAACATCCTGTGCTGTGATAGGACAGCGCTGACCCTCTCTCTAACATTCTGTGGTGTGATAGGACATAACTGAGCCTCTCTCGAACATCCTGTGCTGTGATAGGACGGCACTGAGCCTCTCTCGAACATCCTCTGCTGTGATAGGACGGCATTGAGCCCATGTGGGAGGACGAGAGGAACAAACGCGGAGGACGATGGCTGATCACGCTCAACAAACAGCAGCGCCGGGCCGACCTGGACCGCTTCTGGCTGGAAACGGTGAGTGAAGCCCCCCCCTCCCCGCACCATCTTAGCCCCGATCTGACCCCCACCCCCCAAATCTCACATCTGAGGCACTCCCACTCTGTCCCCTATTGCCCTCCGATTACCTCCAGGTCCTCTTCTGTTGGAGAAGCACCTCAAGCCTCCCCACGGGTTCTTGAAGGCTCTTTATTTTCAATGAGGAACATTTTAGCTCAAGAAGGTGCTTAGATTTCGCTTGAAGGCTCTTGAATGTCTGTTAGCCAGCAGGTTTCGCGAAAGTCTCCTTTCCCTCTGACTAAACCCTCACGATGAGAATCGGCGGCAGCATTCGCTTCTACGCACGGCCCTCAAAGACTTTGAATAAGACCCTCGGAATCCCTTGAATTGTGTGCGGCAGCCCCGATCCTAACCGTGCGGTTCTTCCCTGATCCTAACCGTGCGGTTCTTCCCTGATTCTAACCGTGTGGTTCTTCCCTGATCCTAACCGCGCTGTCCAGCCCTGATCCTAACCGTGCGGTTCTTCCCTGATCCTAACCGTGCGGTTCTTCCCTGATCCTAACCGTGCGGTTCTTCCCTGATCCTAATCGTGCGGTTCTTCCCTGATCCTAACTGGGCGGTTCTTCCCTGATCCTAACCGTGCGGTCCTGCCCCAGCTCCTGTGCCTGATTGGAGAGGCCTTCGATGACTACAGCGACGAGGTGTGCGGGGCGGTCGTCAACATCCGGACGAAAGGCGACAAGATAGCCGTGTGGACGACCGACTACGAGAACCGGGAGGCCGTGACCCATATAGGGTGAGTGGACCCCGAGCGCTCGGTCTGTGCGTGTGCCAGTGATGTGTGTTTACATTGTGCAACTGCGATACTGTGGCATAACCTTACAGTCTGAGCAGGCTGCGCTTAACATTACAGCACTATGAGCCAGACCCAGGTGCTCAAAACCTTACGGCACTCTGACCCTCCTCCTCCCTCCTCCCCCCTCCCCAAACAGCTTTGTTTCTCACTCAGATGGAAAGACAAATCTGTCTTTATATCGAGTTTAGTACCATCTTGCCGGTAGGTGCTGTGAATGTGCGCTGAATTGGCATCTGGTTCTCACTGCCCGGAGTGCTCAGTTACCGTTCTCTCACCCCCCCCCCCTTCCCCTTACAACTGCGATGCCCGCTTGACTGCTGCTGCTATAGAAACTAAATATTGCATTTACCGTTAGAATGGTCTTTGATTTGATTTGAGCGAGTGAGTGAGTGAGGATTGAGAATCTTTTCGGCGTCGGTGTGTCTCTAAAGTGGTTTCCCCTTCCCTGTCCCGGCCGCAGGAGGGTGTACAAGGAGCGATTAGGGGTCCCGCAGAAGCTGACCATCGGGTACCAGTCCCACGCGGACACGGCCACCAAGAGCGGCTCCACCACCAAGAACAAGTTCATCGTCTGAGGGCCCCGGAGGCGCCCCCCCGAAATCCGTACACTTTCACTTTTTTTTTTTTTTTAAACTTTTTTTTTTTTTCCCGTTCGTTTTGTTTTCGAGATGACCGCGTCACGCAATCCACACCCAGGTTAAAACCAAAGCTTCTTCTTCTTCTTCAAAAACAAAAAAGCAGAACGGACTGCGTTCGATCGAATCTGGAGAAAACTCTGATCGCACGGTCACGCCGACTCGACCCTTCGGTCACACGAGCTCATCCTTTCAGCTGTTCACCGAAACCACAGGAAAGTCAAAAGGAACTTGAATTCTCACGCGTGTGCAATTAAATTTGCACATTAACCTCACAAGAAAAAAGGAAACAAAAAAAAAAGATTTGATGTAACGATGTCAAATAAAAGAACCATGTTTGTCTTTTAAATCTTCTGTTGATTAGTTTATACGGCAGACGGCAGGAAATTAATTTTTGAATCTTTTTCAATTTGCTTTGTGCTTCTTCTCCGTACAGCAGTGCCATTGCTGTAATCCTTAATACTATTACGCCTTTTAATTTATTTCATTAATTTTTTGCCAGAAGATTTATATAGCCTCCACCATTTTTGGTTGTTTTCAAAGCTTAGTTTGGTTTTGTTTTAGAGGGGTTTGGACTTTATAAAGAAGTGTAATCAAGCTAATGTGATTTGCTGTAGCTTCATTTTTTCTCGAGTATTAACATAATTAAAATTGGTTTTGCAATTCAATATAGTGTTTTTTTTCTTAATGATATTGTGGATTTTTTATGTAACTTGTAATTTTTACATTCCTTGCTATAAATGGTAAGATATATGGGGAAAAAAAGAACCTTTGTTTTATGTTTGGCTGCCTTTTCAGACATGTATTCATTTTGAATATAATTTGCTTTAATTGAATGCCTCGATTTGAAAGCCCCTTGTATAAAGACGAAGAGGAAAAAAAGAACGTCTGTAAATAAACATGTACATTGAACTGTCTTTTTTTTGAAAAAGCAAAACTTATTTCACAGTGTACAATGGAAAAGATCATTTCTTTAAAAAAAAAAGAAAAATGTTAAGCAAATGATGTTGTCTTTCTGGAGTATTGAATTGTGAATTTCAATAATTAATCATTTAGTCTGCCACGGTCATGTTCTGTTTATTTTGATGAAAAAAATACCCGAAGTTGTTAGAGCTAATGAAGCTCTAAGTGCATTGGGTTGATTAGACTGACTGGTATTTAGGTACTGATGCGTTGTGACAGGATTGAGGAGTTTTAGAGCCAAAGTTAATTTATGCCATTGCAGTAAAGAGCTCGCAGTGCACTGATGAACTGCATTGAATACTCTGTCAGAACAGGCAGAGGTCTAAATGGACATTCAGCCTTACGTTGCATTTGGCTAATTAATAGCACTGGATAGTAGTTAGGAATGGTAGCCTTTAGCATTCTGTTTCTTTTGGAACTGGCATTTTCCCAGCTCGCACAGAATGTTCTCGCAATGTTACTGGAATGTTTTGTCAATGTTATGACATTGCCACAACATGGGCAATGGCACTGTGAGAACATTTTGTCTGTGCTGGGTTTGTAACACGCTTTGGTAAGTTGTAAGCTTTCTGTTCAGTGTTCGCTATCAGTAATGTTCTGGGTCCTGCATGGAATTGGGAAAACATAGATACCTTTACACGGGACTGTGGTTGTAGAACTATCGGTGGTTTTCCACAAAACCTTGAAGTTTAGGAAGTAGAGATGTGCTCCACATCGGCGGGGAAAGTGCCCCAGAGCCACACCCCCCGTCCCCTCAAGAGCGGGCATCTTTCTGTGTTTATAGTTAGACACGAACGCACAGCCATTGTGGAGACCGAGAGAACTGGTGCATCATTAAGTCTTGCTTCAGTTTAAAGTCACAACAATGCACAATATGGCAAAAGGGACCAATCAGTCTGCCTGGTTTGTTAGGAGTCACACGTTGAGTGGTATTTACTGAACTGAAAATGGTTTAGCTGCTGTTCCCTGTGGCGGTCTATCGCCTTCACAAAGTTGTATGCTAATTTTTCACTTTTTATAGATATATATATATATATATACACACACACATTGGAAGTTCTCATCCAGCTCTGTGCTTACTGAATATTTCATGATTCAACCTTAAAGCGGGTTCAAAAAAAGAAGAAAGAATGTGATTAAACCTTAATGCTGCGCTTTGGTGAATGGAGGAGGGGTTCTTGCCGAACAGCTGTACCATTTCACCGGAGCGCTATCAGCCGATGAGAACGACGGAGCGATAATGAATCTCCCGGAAACGGTCGTTAATGACGTTCAGAGGGCAGGCCGGCGATATTTGTTTTCCTCGTTGCCGCCCGATTAAAAAGCGACTTGACGGCTTGTAATTGCTTTCCCGCGAACGTCACCGTTAACGAGCGGGAGCAAAGTGCGTCGCGCCGCCTCGCTGCTGGCGGCGGGGGGAAAAGGAAACGCTGAAGCCGCCGTCGCCCTCCCGACGAAGCCCGTCCTAATGGAGAGATGTGTCGGTGTTGGGGATTTATTTATTTATTTTTTTGGGTTATTGAATGCGGGCGGGGTCCCGTTTTCCATCCCTCAGCAAAAGCGGAACCTCTCGCCGCGGTTTCCAACGGAGGATAATCGATTTAACGTGACCCAAACCGACACCACGCGAGCCTCGGCTTAACGAAGGCGATCAAGTATCCTCGCGAGAAAATAATGTCTGTGTGGAGCAGCTGGCCTGGGAGTGGTCCAGCGGTTCCTGATAAGCAGGCCCACTGCTCGTTTTCTGCCTCAGATAGACCAGAGAAGTTGGACATGTGACCGGGAGACCAGTGTGTGCACTGGTTCATCCATGTCTCCAACTGGCCCAGATAGCTTTTTTCTGTGCAAGGAAGGGTATCTGTGATGCTGAAATTAGTTTCTGACATCCTTCTGGCTTTACAATGGCACGTATTAGGACATAAGTGTGTGTGTGTGTGTGGGGGGGGGGGGTCTCTAATCTAAAGCATTTAAAGTAACTCCAATGCAGCGTGTACAGCATTTTGTCTTCAGTGTACGTATAGGCAGATTAACTTCATAGCGTTTATTCCCGACTGAGAACATTAAAAATCAGACTTTATTCCGTGCCGGTTCTCCTTTCTTCCCACTTCACAAGCGGCTCACGTTTTTCCTGTGTTTTTTTCCCTCCAAAAGACCAGCGGAGTGATATTGATTTCAGATGCCACACCACAGCTTCCTTCAGCGCCGGTTGTGTTTCCAATCGAAATAAGATTAAACATATTTTCATCTTTTGAAGAATAACCGGGCAAAATATGCACATGTACAAGTTCTGGAGGCGTAACATTGCCGTTCGAGCTTCTTTGGAGCTACTTGGAGAGCATTTTCTGGCTTTGGACCAAAGTAAAAACCTGCCTGACCCGATACCAGCTATTGTAAACCCAGCAGGTATTCTGACAACAAGGACATCTACAAAGTAAACAGTGCAGCGTAAAGCAGAGCTGAAACTAAGGAGAGAGGATCACAGTGAATGGAAGATCTGATGTGTTTATCGATTTAGTGCAGGACAGAGTTCCTGTCAGCTTACGATTCATCTGAAGAAGGGCAGAGTTATGCACATGATCTGCAGCCTAAGTGCGAGAAGCGTCTGTTCATTCTGCTTTTTCATGCGCACAGAGCATCGCACCACACCAACTTAAGCTGCAGTCCCTTTTCACCCAATGAAAGGGATTCGAGTGCAGAAAAAAAAAAAAATCAGGCGTTGCAAACTGTGGGCTGTACTCATCTTGAACACTAGATGGCGATGTCGCTCCACCCATAGCTCCCAGCCGTAGCCTGGAAACCCGGGGGGGGGCGTGCCGGATCGATCCCGCTGACGCGGCTGAGTGGAGCCGCGCTGTCGCCGTGCGCACGCGCGACACCGCCGCCCCAAACGCCACGGCGAGCGCTCTAATTAGGACATCAGCGCCGCTCTCCGTCTTCGGCGGGTAAAAAAAAAAACGTGTCTGCGAGCGGCAGCTGGTTCTGAAGCGTTTAAATGTTCCCGGTGCCCAGGGCGGCCGCTTAGCCTCGGCTTCAGGAGAGAGAGAGAGGGAGACGCAGGACGGAGAGATTCGGGGGTGGGGGGTGGGGGCGGAGGAAGCGGGCCTCGCGGTGTCTCTGGCGCGAGGATCGGTCTCAGGCTCGGCCGTGACGCACATCGGAACCGCTGCACCATTTCAACGCACCCCCCCACTTCTTACAGCCTAAGAGATGACTGGCAGTCTGAAGTGGCTGCATCTGTGGAGCAGAGACTTTCAAAGATGCCACAGCGGTGAGTTCATCGCACTTAGGAGCCCTGCATTACAGTCCCCCTACCCTGCAATCCGCAATTTCCTTCATTCCTGTATCCCCCCCCCCTCCACCCCCCCACACCCGAGCCCCAATTCCACATCTCACGCAATATCCAGCACCCCCACTGTGTAATGGCCCCGCCCGTCCCCGTGCCTCCTCCCTGCCCGCCAGCGTTCGCACCCTGTTCTCCCTCTGTTTGGGAGAAGGATTCGTTCTGTTGTTGCGTGAGAGATGTGCTTTTTTTTTTTTACTGAGGAGGGTGTGGAAGGGGCTGCTGTTTAGAGCAGGTGTGCACAGATTAAACTGCCTCACCCTGCTACACCTCTCTTTCAACCGCTCTATATCTCTCTCTCTCTCACTCTATCTCTCTTTCCTCTCTCCTTGTGCCTTTTCAATCACCTGCCCCCGCACTCCCTCTTGTCTCTCCCCCTCTCTCCCCATCCCTCTCTCTCCTCTTTCTATCTCTCTCCCTCTTTCTTCCCACTCCCTCGCTGTCCACCCCTCCCCTCTCTCCCTTTCTCCCCCTCCCTCTCCCTCCCTCCCTCCCTCTCTCTGTCTCTCTCCCTCTCCCGCTCCCTCCCTCTCTCTCCATTTCTCCCCCTCCCTCTCCCCTCCCTCCCTCTCTCCCTCCCTCCCTCCCTCCCTTCCGTTTCTTCCCTTGATTGTGCTCTTGCATACTCTATGAGCTCCATCATAACTGTCACTCCCGACTGCAGAATTCAGTGGAGGCAAAAAATGTTTCGCCGCAATTACTGTGTCAAATGAGCTTTTTCATCAGCCGCTGCAGCCACAGTCACTGGCGGAGAACGCCAGTCTTCCCCCCGGTGCACGGACTGTCAGAAGGAGCCAGGGACGCCATCAGTCTTCGCCCGGCTCTCATATCACACCTTTGTCTTTCTTTCGTTCTTTCGCCGCGCTGCCCGGCGAATCCGATATAGCTCTATGAATAAAGGAAATCCAATTTGAGCCTCTCGTGTGATCTATAGAAACTACGTGTAATGTGATTGTTTAAGGATGTGATGTAAGAGGTTTTTTTTTTTTTTTCCCCTCGATCCGTTGGCCTTTGCCGAACTTCAGTAGCAACTGCATTTCTCGGAGAAAGTATTGGACATGTTTTTTTTTTTTGTTCCATTTTTTTCCCCCTGTGTCATTTCGAAAATATTTTTTATTTTATTTTTTGATTTTAAAAGTATAGTTTACTTTTGAATTAATGTTCAGTGCATGTTTTTAATTGGCTCAGGCAGTTTTTTGTGAGCAGTGAAAGATATTTTAAATGACATTGGTTTCTCAGCATCTGACAACCTTACAATGGCTGGTATAGGGGCATCAACCGGTTTGTGGAAAAGCAAGAAAGCACACATCAACATGAATACTTTTAATCCTTCTCTCCTCCAAGACAAGTTATGCATTGCGAGGCCCAAACATACTGACTGCATAAACAAGGCTCAATGTTACTTGTCGTCTAGCCTCGGTAGTATGGCACAAACCTGAACCCATGAAATGGTGGCTTACTTTTTCACTAAACACCAATTTATGGAGTACCCAACTTGAGCATGCTAAATCTGCTAGCTAGCTACCTAGCACAACTCATCTTAAGACAAGATTTTGTTTTTGCGATGCTTAATATCTGAATATTCCTGGACCTGAATTGGGTTCGTCGCGTCATATTGAATAGAGCAAGGCTGCCCAATCCTGTTCCTGGAGATCTAGCACCCTGTATGGTTATCACTCCAACCCTAACAAAGCACACCTCATTCAACAGCTAGAGCAGGGCTGCCCAATCCTGTTCCTGGAGATCTACCACCCCGGAATCAGGTGTGCCAAATTGGAGCTGAAATGAAAGCCTACCGGATGGCAGCGTTCCAGGAACAGGATTGGGAAGCCCTGGAATAGGGTATTCCTGAATCACACAGTCCCCATAGACTCAAATAGGTAGCTGACTTTGGTTCATCTTAGGTACCAATTAGCTGTTTGCTAAATTGCTTAGTTAGCTAAGTATAGATAGCATAAACAAATAAAGGTAGAAAAAAAACCATTAGCCAAAGTTTGTGATTTGTATATATATATGTCAGGTTCCCACACAGTTGTCCAAATACCTCTTATTTAATAACTGGTCTTATTAGACTCTGTTCTGCCACCTTGGCATGCACCCTGACAGTGCCACTTAAATGTCTGCAATCCGTAGGGCTATGGTGGTGTTCGCTTACTATATGAAATTAACTTTGGTAAGTCGCTTTGGCTTAAAGCACCTGCCCAAAGAATAAATTGTTCATTGCAATTTCCGTCTTGTGTGCAAGTACGTGCCATCTCTTCCTGCTTCTTGAGAACTTTTTAAAAAAAGTTCACTGTATTACTTGATGGGTGCATACATACCAAAGTTTGATAATTATTACTCTCTAACCATTAAACCTTTTTCACATATCTATTTTAATATTTATGGAGCAGTATAAGCAATCTATATATAGATTGATGAGATTAGACTTTCTCACTGTTCTTCCTTAATTATGCCTTGATTTTTTTCTCTCTGTGGAGTGAGAACTGTGTGTGGTATTGTTATTGAACCTTGCCACCAACCTTGCCATCGTTCCTATTAAGTTATGTATCATTTTTAGTTTTTTCTAAGTTGGGCCAGAAGGTCTTCAAATAACAACCCCCCCAATCCCCTCCCCCCATCACTGTGTGAAATACCCTGTTATCCTCCAGCTTCTGTAGTGAATTTAAGCCTTTATTCAGCAGACTTCCTCCTGGAAAATGCAGTTAGTTTTTTGATTCCCTTTTATTGTGTTAAAATTCTGAGCCTTATTCTTTTACCGGTAAATGCACGGTTTCTCTGGGAAATCAACACGTTTCTCGGCGGAAGTGTGAAGCTCCACGTAGTCGTCATTTGGGAAATACGGAGGAGGGGGTTTCGTTTGAAACCAAAAAATTTCACCTCAGTGCTCACAGCGAAGCAGTCATTATGAGCACACTTTCCCATACAAGGGCTGTATCTGTTACTGCTTGCTACAGCAGGGTTTTTCAATACATTATTATTGTCAATATTTAATGTTTGTCCAGTAAGTGGAGCATGGCAAGCAACATGTTCCTGTTGTTAAGAACTAGTGTTTCAAATAAAAATCTAGCTCAGCGGCACGGTGGAGCAGTGGGTAGCACTGGCACCTCTCCTGGGTTTCGAATCCCGGCCTGGGCCCTTCTGCGTGGAGTTTGCATGTTCTCCCCGTGTCCGTGAGGGTTTCCTCCGGGTACTCCGGTTTCCTCCCACCATCCAAAGACATGCAGGTTAGGCTAACTGGAGGTTGCCCATAGGTAAGACATTTCCCATAGGTAAGAGTGTGTGACTGAATAGTGAGTGAATGGTGTGTGTACAGGTATAGATAATGAATGGACATATATGTATATATATATATATATATGTGTGTGTGTGTGTGTGTGTGTGCGTGTGTGCGTGTGTGTGTGTTAGAACTGTTTTAGAAATACACTGGTGATGTTCAGTCTATGTTTGTAACTGTGTTGTAGAGCAGACTATCTGGGTTGCCAGATTGAGAAAACAGGGATTATGCAGACAGCATGATTTCAGATGATTACTTATGAAGCAGTCCTATGGTCAGGAGCACCCCCCCCCATCCCCCTTACACTCTCAGCATGACAATGGTCAATGTAGATTAAGGAGGAGAGTGGCAACCGGCCGTTTAGACTGGTAATGAGAAAAAGCATGTTAATTGCCCCTGACTGCCGAAGGTAAATTAATTATTGATTGTTTTCTACTCCTGTGCTGTACTCGCATACCCTTACAAGTCCCTTTATCATTCCCTGGTGTAACTACATTTCCTGCTTCAATATTTATGCAGAAGGAAACCCATGGGCAACTAAGAAACTGATTCGCTGAAGCGTGTCTTCGAACGAGAGGGGAGGGTGGGGTGGGGGCGGTGGCGGGGGTGCGTAGAGGGGCCGAACGGATAAAGTGGACCTTGAGCGATTCTTTTTCCCTCCAACAAATCTCCGCTGAAACGCCAACAGATCACAAAAGCCGCTTCCATTATCGGCCTGCCGTCGGTCCACGCTGGATGAAACGGCAGTTTGGTGGCAGAAGTTTGGAGGCGGCACCTACACCGGCAATTACGAAATAAAAACGGCACCGGGCTGAGTGCGCATTACAGCGTTCATCGATCCATCCTCAACCCCCAAATCCTCCTCCCCCTCTCCCTCAGCTGCGTAGAAAAAAAAACAACAAAAAAAAAATCATGAAAGAAAATGCAACAAGATGAGCCATTATTTCAGTTCTCCTGTGCGTCAGTCCTCCACACTGCTATCTGTGCTCCTCCACCATTGATCTACCAGAAAATTTAACTCAGGAAAAGTGTTCTATTGGAAGTGCCAGCCGCTAGCATTTCAGTCTCACAAAGGCAATGGACAGGCTTACATTTCAGTCCAATATAGAGCTACCAACAGCTAACATTTCAGTCCAGTGTAGAACTACAAACCACTAACATTTCAGTACAATACAGAACTACAAATTGCAAACATTTTGGCCGAGTTCAGAACTGTGGACTGCATTTATATAGCGCTTTTATCCAAAGCGCTTTGCAATTGATGCCTCTCATTTGCCATAGCAGTTAGGGGTTAGGTGTCTTGCTCAAGGACACTTTGACACGCCCAGGGCGGGGTTTGAACCGGCAACCCTCCGACTGCCAGACAATCGCTCTTACCTCCTGAGCTATGTTGCCCCCCAACAAAAACCAACAGTACACGCTATTAAAGCACAACTCCTGCAACTTCACAGCCAATAGTGTTTAATATGGTTATCGATTATGCTCTTATGCTCTTATTGCTATGTACAACGAACACCATGACTAGTGTCATACTGGGAATCCGCTAATATTTCAGTCCATTACATAAGTACTAACAACTAATATTTCAGTCCAATATAGGACTATAATCCACTAACAATTCAGTACAATACAGAAGTATCACCCGCTAACATTTCAGTCCAATATAGGACTATAAACCACTAACATTTCAGTTCAGTACAGAAGTACCGACCGCTAGCATTTCAGCCTCATAAAGGCAATGCATTACACTGCCTTCTAATGACTAATTTTCAGAGACAAGTCGATGGTTTCACTGCATGTGAATGTTACAGACAGCAGTAAAAAGTATTATTATTATTACGGACAGTAAAATGTATGGATATTACAGACAGCAGCAAAATGTATTGATGCTACAGACAACAGTAAAATGTGTGTATATTACAGACAGCAGTTAACATGTTTATATCACAGACAGCAGTAAAATGTATGAATGTTACATACAGCAGTAAATGTGTGTATATCACAGACAGCAGTAAAATGTAATGGGGAGAATGAAGGGTCATGTTCTGACCACAGTTGTGCTGCTGACCAATGATTCTGTACTGCTTCAGTGAATATAAAAATCTATTAAGGGATAACATGTACAGTTCTTGAATAGTGGCGCTTGCTCAGGAAAAAATAAATAACTTTACTACAAAGAAAATAATCGATTTATCCAGAGAACAGATTTTGGTCTTGGGACTAAAATTTGATGAAAAGATTATTTTCTTTCTTTCCTTCTTTCTTTAAGACTAATGCCAATTAGTATGCTGTTGGAATGTTTGTGAATTCAAATAAAATGAGCGTTTCTTTCAGAAGTAGCGAAAGTGATTAAACGTAAGAGGAAAAGAGTGCGAACAAGCTAAACCCTGTTTGCCCTCCCCTGCTCTCTTCCGTTTGTGTTCTATAATTGCCCTGAGCTTTTTCGAGGACCCAAGATTTTTAACAAAAATAGCTTTGAAAAGGCCTCTGTCTAGGTAAAGCAGAACAGCATTTAAATGACGTGCAGGGAACATTGTATTTATTTATTTATTTTTGAAAAAAATTAAAAATAAATTAAGAGCACATACAATTCTATGGGCTCTTCATCCAGCAATTCAACATTCCTCTAAGATTCCCATTACTTTGAGCAGTATGACTGTCACGGTATCTACCCCACTGTAGGGACATTTTGCTCCATCACACCTTATTTGCCCCACCGCACTGATTTCTGCCCCACCGAACCTTATCTACCCCACCTCACGGACATTCAGAAAACTATTTGGAAGAATCTCTGGGCTGGTTGCTTCACTGTAGATACACGGTTACACTAGGCCTAATTGAATAAAAAATATGATTCACAATAAGTATTACCTGCTGCTGAACTATCATAATGAAGCCACTTACAATTCATTTATTTACCATATTTTATTACGTATACATGTAAGTCAACAAATAAGGAAAACAGATTTGTGACAACATTACAATTTGGCATTGGAAGAAGAGTCTTATCTTGTTAGAGAATGTTGTGAACAGTGTATTGGAGGAAATTATGATGTCTTCAGAGATCCCACAGACATGTTGGAAGAGATTGGCTCATCAGAAGACATCGCACCCAATTCTGATTCGCCCTGTATGGCTCTACCTAAAACTTCAAATCAATCTGTTGGCTGATTTATACACAGTAAAAAAAAAAAAACCTGAAACTTCACATTAGCTGATTTACATCCTCGCTATTAAAAAAATGTGCCACTTCAATCACCTCTTCGGTTATCCGATTTACACCCTCACAATTAAGAAAACGCTTAATTGCTTCTAATCTTCAGATCACCTCATCAGCAATGTCGCTGTTGCCAGATGCTACTGTATGTGTTTTGCGTGTTTCTGTGTTTGTTGCTTGCACAGACGCATGTCTAACTACGTTCTTCCAGTCCATTGCATAGAATATTACGAACATTCAGTGTTTTTGCAAAAGCATGACATTTTACAGATTCCCCATGCCTTCCTAAGAACAGAACTGACTTATCTGTGCAGACAAAGGTGTGTTTGGTGTGATTGGGTTTATCAGACATCATGATTACAAGTTTCAGCCTTTTCATTTAGGAGTTCATAGAGAGCGCTGCTCTGCTGGAAGCTCAGTATTTGCTCACAACCCTACAGGAACCGTGATTTAATGGGAAAACCAAATCTGACAGCTACTGTCGTCAGTGATTTCACTCCAGCGCACTTTTTTTTTTGTTTTGTTTCTGCAAACGTAGACTCTCCCAACTGAGAAACATTATTTTTTCTTGCATAATCTTTTTTGTCACAATAGTCTAAATTTCTGACTCACAGAAATTATTTTTTTCTTCCCTTTGTCTGCCTGATTGGCTGTTTTTTATGACTCAGAAGCCCTTATATAAGCATGTTAGGCCATTTGCCAGTGCTAATTGCACATTGGATGCATGCACATTGAATTTTGAACAATTGGGATTCATCATCACATGAATAAGGGTAAAAGTAAAAAACCGGGCTTCTTTGACAGTTCCATGAACAACGACAAAGACAAAACTATGGCCTTGACTGTGGCCCATCGCATCCATTTTTCTGCGAAGAAACCAATCTTTTGTCATAGTTCCTGGAATCACTGAACCCCAGTTATGAAATAATACAACTGAAAAAAAAATGAAAAATCAAAAACAAAACAAACAATACACACAATTTGGTCGTGGCATTCCGATTTGCTGTTTCCCTTCTGCGTTCGGTCAATGAGACCATGGAACCCCAGGTGCTGTAGGACCTGAAGGCGCCCGTGTCTGTACGTTTGTGCAGAACAGCGATCGTTCGACTGGAACGTGAAGACCTGCGCCTCCTTGGCGAATAGCAAACCGTCCAAAGTGCGGGTTTTCAGAGCATTTTTCCTTTGATTTGTCACGCATTTGCTTTCGTGAACTAATTTCTAGGCTTTTTATCAAATGCTACTTTGCCTGGATCAGAAACACTTATTTCCCGCTCCACGCAGCCCACTGAAAAATGGCTGCAGGCGTTAAGTAGTAACTCGTGTTCGTCTCGCGAAAGCAGGAAAGCAAACAGTCAGAGGCCTTGAGGGGGTGGAGGAAAGTGCTTTGAATAAAAAAGAAAAAAACGTCTTTGCATTTCAGTGTCCTCATGCAACAATGTGGCTTCCTCACCTATTCCCCACCTCAACACTGCAGCCCAACACTGCTGCTCCAACACTGCTGTTCCAACACCGCAGCCCCAACACTGCTACCCCAACACTGCAGCCCCAACACCGCATCCTCAACACCGCAGCCCCAACACCGCAGCCCCAACACTGCTACCCCAACACCGCAGCCTCAACACCGCAGCCCCAACACTGATACCCCAACACTGCAGCCCCAACACTGCTACCCCAACACTGCAGCCCAAAACACCGCTGCCCCAACACCACAGCCCCAATGTTGCAGCCCCAACACCACAGCCCCAACACCGCCACCCAACACTGTAGCCCCAACACCACAGACCCAACACTGCAGCCTCACAAAAAGAGCACCAGCGTTCATCTTCCAATGATTAACAGAACTGATGAACTGATGAGTCCAAGCTTTCATGTCGGCCATCTTCCTTTCCAGGTCTCTTTGCACAGCTGTTTCTCCGCCCCCCCCCCCCCCCCCGTAGAGCAGATTTCACAGACAGTGCCGTAAACCTGACGCCGGAAAGCATGCAGGTGTTTACTCCCATATCCGCACCCCTGTCCGACGGAATGTTCGTTGTGGATCCACTGTTACGGAATGATAGAGGAGTTGGCAGGTGAGTGTAGCTGTCATATATTTGTCACCACCAGGTGGCAGGTGTTGTGCAGGCAGCAAAGGTAAACCCAAGAGCTTGTCTGATGTAAAAAAATAATGAGGGCTGGCAAGCTTACTTCAATGGAGGTAGCTCCAGATTCAGTAAGCACTTCACAATTTTAAATAATAAGCAGCCAGGGAAGTACTACATACATATATTTCTAAATATAGACGGACCAATAAATGCGGGTGATTGCTGAACTGGTCAAAATATGAGTAACAGCGAAATGTGAGTAAAAATAAACTGGTGTTTACGGAGAGTTGAAATCAAGGGCGAGTGTCGCTTGAATACAGATCAGTGACTATGCTGAACCAACTGATCACTTCTCCCCTGTAAATACAGCTCAACACAGTGCAGTGAAATGCTGGCTTCGCTGACGTTGATGACCACAGACCTGAACCCCAGTCCAGGAGAAATCCCACAATGCAATTCCACCCTGTGGAAGGCTGCGGTCGTCCCACGCGTGCCTCTTACCGCACAGGAAGGGGAAACAGCCTCGGGACGCATTCGTGCCACTCTGTGGGGGGGGGAGAAAGACCCGAAACACGCTCTGAGATGCAAGGAAGTGCCAGAACACGCTCTGAGGCCAAATGAAGACCCAGAATGCACTCTGACGTGAGAGAAAGGCCCAGAATGCACTCTGAGGCCAAAGAAAGGTCCAGAACATGCTCTAAGCTGAAAGAAAGTGCTGGAACAGGCTCTAAGGCCAGAGAAAGATCTGGAACGCGCTCTGAGGCCAGAGAAAGATCCGGAACGCGGCCTGAGGTGGGAGAGGTGCACTTTCACGCACCTCAACCCAGCGACAGGGTTCTGGCTTTTGGTCTGGTTCTCTTTCCAAGCCGCTGAAAAAGCCGCTGCATAATTTATTCCCTCTGTCAGTGTGCCATTGATCACCGGGAGCTAATTTTAGGGGACGACAGCGAGGAGGATCGGATAACACACAGCCATCATGTGCATCACTTCTGTTTCCAGCCCGTCCTTGCTCTGCTTCATCGACACCTGCGCGAGCGAATCCTGCCTACGTTTGTGTAAGCAGGAGCACCCCAGTCATTCTTAAGACATTTGAATACTGCCTTGGGAGGGGGGGGGCAAAATAATTTGCCCCCCACCCCCAATGACACACATAGTATGGCATAATATGTGGGACACCAGAAAGCAGACGGCATCTAGGCAGCAGGTGAGGATCGTAAATCATATTTCACGCAAGTCAACTCTTTCTAGGTTGACATGCTGCGAAAACAAGCATAATTACACAAACGTGCAATCGCACGGATGTAAATGTTATGTCTGAAATTTTACATTCGCTGAAAACTCGTCGCTCTGTTGTTTAACCGTTAATGGCAGTCAATTAGCCAAACAATGCATCGCACAATCAATCAATCACTCAGTCAATGATCATTTGATGTGGAGCAATTAAAATGAGTAGGACAGTCCCAGGGTTGTCTCATATAAACAATCAATGAAACATCCGATGGAAGCGTGTTGTAGTTTATCAGGATGCTCGCCGCATCACATGGTGAAAGAAAGCAGAGAATGAAAATGTTACTAATTATTTTTCATGTTTCGCCTGAGATTGTGTGCCCGTGCGTGTGCGTGTGTGCATGCGTGTGTGTGTATGTGTGTGTGTGGTGTGTGTGGGCGGGGGGGAGGGGGGGGGGGAGTGGGGGGTTGCCTTTGGTCATGTGCCCAGCTTCAATCCCCGGACCTCTCGTTCTACTGACTGCTGACCGCACTTAATTGAGTTCCATGTATTATTTATCAGAGAACACGTGAATCATCGACCCCGGTATCTCCCCCATCAAAATGCATTTATTCCAATTGCAGTCATCTGTAATTTATTCAAATGCAATGTAAATCAAAGGAGGTGGTGTTTTGTTAATAGTTATGTTAAGATAAATGTGAATTCCTCCTGAATATGAATACATTTCAAATACGGAGTAATACCTCTTCTAACCATTAATATGCATTATAACAACAATGCTCATAGTACTGTTTAATAAACAAACTGCTACAGTGAACATTAGCATTTTTGCACAAATGACATCTCTACAGGTGCCAGAATATTTACAGAGATTAATGAAAACCTTTTGTGAGAACAAGACTTATTTCTGAATCTTATTTCATTCAAGTATTTGCAGTAGGTAGTCTAAATCCCAGCCTGTCATTTCACAAACATACATATAAATCCTAAATATTGTTTACTTGTATATTGCAGTTTTTTATACAGCTGTTTATGTGTTGCAAATTCTTTTTTTTTCCTGGAAGAAATTCCCTTTGGGCTTAAGCCTTTACAATCTATATATTTGAGTACAGCATACAGCATGGAAGCAATAACTAATATAATATAATATAATATAATATAATATAATATAATATATTGGCACCTATAGATGAAATATTTCCAGTGCCAAAAAAAATAAAATAAAATAAATGTTGCGTCACCAAATTGAGTTCTCATGACCTCCCCATGAAGCTGATTCATAGGCCTTTTATAGAGGCCAAAGTTAAGGCAATTTGTAATATGAGCTGCTCTGATTGGCCATGAGTCATAGTTGCCGTGGTTGCCTGTTAGTGGGGCTGACGCTGTCCAAGGTCCTAAAGTTCTCCCAGGCCACTGAAAACCCTGAGGTGCTGAAGGGACAGCACCACAGATTGAGAGAGAGAGAGAGAGAGAGAGCTGCTTCTGTCCACCCTTCCTGTTGCCTCTATATTAAAATACAAACTATAACGTTTTCAGTGTGAGCATAGACTTGAGACTGGAGACAGCTTTAAAAATCTTGCTGAGGTGTGCAGATAGGAATACAATGGAAGCACTGGTGTTTGTATTAATGCTTATTAGGGCATTCAATAATGCATTGTTTGTGTTGGCTGTTGGAGAGGCAGTTTTAGTGACTGCTGAACTCACCAAAGTGTGTTTGTGGAAAAAAATAAACATTACTTTTAATTATTAGCCTAAATGAAGGAGAAATGTTGATTTAGTCCCAGCCAAAATCTATACTGCAAACGAAAGTAATTCAAGATTCAGAAGTACCTGTAACCTTCAAATCTTAAATCCACACCCTTACCCACTAGACTCGATACCACCTCCTGGCAGTGTCTTTTGGCTGTAGGCACCGAGAGAGAGCTGAAGACGGGGTAACTGCCTAACAGGAAGCTACATAATTTAAGAGAAATAAATCTTTGCCATGTTGGCCAGGATTAGAGTGCTCTTCTTTGGGCTGCGTATTAATCAGCCTCAGCACATTCATCTGGACCCGCCCAGGGTCCGACACCAGAGTCCCGCACCGGGCCCCAAACTGGGCCTTGTCAGAACGGGAGCACGTCCGCCAGACGGCACAGCTACCCCCTTAACCCTTTTAAGGGCATAAGATCGACAAAAATATGCGATCAGAACGTTCCTAACTGAACATTCTAATGGTGACTACTGGTAATAGAAAGCAATGGAGTTCTAGAACACTGGCTTAGGATTTTTAAAAACATAAAAAAAATAATAAATATTCCGAAAAGCCTACTCTTCAAAGGGTTAAAGTGCTGGTGCTTGGGGGCCCCTGGGACTGGTAAAATCAGCTGAGAAGCGCGGGCACAGAAGAGCCAGCTCCTGCCTCCCAGGCTGACCTGAAACCAGCTCGTTTCCTGCTAAATAAAGTCCCCCGTCGCTACCGCTAAGGAAGACCAGCCTGGGACCATTTTCTCTTTCGCGTTGCACGAGGGCTTCAACAGCAACGCATACCGCTAAAAATAAAATAAAACTAGGTGACAACAAAGGAATTGAACAAAATTATAGTAAGACTGAATCTCAAATGATGATTATTTACCCTTACAGATTATTTCACTAACATTGCAACCAGTAATCTTGTTTTTTTATTTTATTTTTTGTACCGCAATTTTTAGAAAATTATTTGGTTTCACCTTTCTTTTTGGTGCCCTGGCATTAAAGCACTGAATTATACATTTTGAAAATGTGTGTTTGTGCGTGAATTTCTTTTTAAAAAAGAAAATCAATTATGGGTCAAAATCTGTCATCTTCTTCCGCTCTCCCGATGTAACATGGTACTTGTATCTAATAAAGGAAGCAGCGCACATTGACATTGCGGCGATACATGGCGCATTAATGGCAGTGCCAGTAGCTCCTGACCTTTGCTCGTGGCAGATATGGCTGTCAGTGTGCGGCGCTCAGATTGCTTATTTTCTTGACACGGCTGACAGGAGGTTAACGCTTTCCCCGCGGTTGAACCGCGTGCGGATAACGCGCTCCGAACAGAAAAACAGGAGCGCTCAAAACGAGCGTCTAATCTCAGAGTACACGTTTCTCCAAACGTCTCTCCGGCCGAATCCGTTCGACCCCGGGCGCCCCGAGAACTGCTGACACAGGTATTCAGGTAATGGGCCCGCGCTCCGGTAGCCTGAGTATGAAGAACAATTGTGTTCCTGTAGGTCAGAGTCGCGGCCGACGCTCTCCGCTTCGAAACGAGACTCTCCGGCCTGTGTGAGGACCGAGCGCGTTTCGGGGTGTCGTTTGGGGGTGCTGCCAAGAGAGGGGGTGGAGATGGGGGGTGGGGGGTGGGGGGTGGGAGGTGGGGGGGTTGTGCGCTGGAAGGAGTGGTGTGGCTGGTCCCAGGGGACTGGGACATAAATTGCTGCTCACCTTGTGACAGTGACCCCCACCAGAGGGTGAGGTTCATGAGGCACCTCTAATAGCCCCCCTCCAGGGAATCTGACCTCTATTAGAAGTAAAAAAAAAAACTTAAAAAAAAAACATTACTTGGGAAATGGGTTTTTGCAGTGTTTGTCTGCCTGTGAGAAAATGCTGTAATTTATTCATAATCTCATTTGCTCTGTAAATAGATTTGCCTTCGAACAGTCCTGAAAATAAGCGCAAGCCCACCCCCACATTCTGGAAAAAAGTAATAAACAATAAAAAATAAACATTACAAATATGGTACTTAAAATGTTATTTCAAAAATTACAAAGTCAATTATGAAGTCAACTTCCCTGTTATGGAAATGTAAACATGTTGAAATGTTTTCCCTGTCTGAAGAGTAGTCCAAATGTAACAACGTCATCAAAAGACAGTCAAAACAAATCACCAGTCCCTCAGGAGGAAACTCCCCATTGATGATGCTGAAGGATTTTTTTTCTCTTTCCTTGCTGCCACTCCACTCCAGGTCAGACAGTGAGGAGACAGATGGGAATTTCACTGCATTTCCACAGAGACAGTGAGGAGCCAGATGGGAATTTCACAGTTATTCCAGAGACAGTGAGGAGCTAGATGGGAATTTCACTGCTATTCCAGAGACAGTGAGGAGCCAGATGGGAATTTCACTGCTATTCCAAAGGGCATTTTCAGTAAGGAAAGGACTAAACAGATTCCCACTGCCTTGCATCAGAAAGGGAGGGGGGGGGGATATGTAGGCCCCTGAAACCCTGAAATGTTTTCTTCCTTCAGGCCAGATACCCCACACGCTAGCAGCAGCTGTCAGTGAGTGACAGGCCTCTCTTCGGACCGTGAGGGCTCTCCGGTGCCTCTCCGCAGACCGCGCTGTAAACAGTAGCCTGCCCACTGGAATAGCGCCTCAGCTATTCCTTACTCAGGTACAGGTGGGGCAGCGAGGGCTTCAGAGGTGCAACTCCCCATTCCAAACAGGAAAGGAAAAGAGGGAGAGAACTATCTTCTCCCTGTCGAGGCATCTGACGTCAGCCTGGAAAGACGCAGAGGCCGCGGGCTTCTCAGATGGTCTGGATTCAATCGATCAAAAATTTTCCCTTAACTTCGGCGATACATGTGAGCGTTATCAAGGCGCGCGATATTATTCTTTGTGCGTCAGAGAGCTGCGAGAGAGTGCTGACTGAACCCGGGTGAAGGACGTCTCCCCTGATTGGACGACGCACCCCGCAGACAGAGCGACATGCAGGTCGCGGCTGCTGGAGTGTGAGCCCGCTCTCCCAGACCTTAATAACAAAGAGAGCAGCAGCGGACAAAGACCACCGGCGCGGCCGCTCGAACCCGGACTCAGCACGACGGCTTTGGCCTCCGACCGCCCCGCGGAGCTTCCCCGCGGAGCCGCTAAACAGACGTTTCGGGCTAAAGAAGCTTCGCTTCGCTCCGCACCTTCCCCCGCGACGCCCCCCCCGTTCCACTCGAGCTCATCAGCAGCGGCCCCGGGCGAAGGAGGGAGCTGCTTGCATCTCACCCCGGGTTCGGAGCAGGGGGGCTCTCCTGTCGATAAATCGAGGAAACCGCTCTCCGCCGCCCGGCTCGCGGACGTCATCTCTGTTTGTGATGAGTCATGAGCACACAGGATACACAGCCTGGTCGTCTTAACCACCCCACTTAAACTCTGCACTTAAATCCAGAGAGACGCAAGTCACCAGGTTTCAGAACATTAAAGAAACTGACAGAACACATAGAGGTAGGTGAGTGTAGGATTAAATTCATGCCTATACTTTTTCATGTCTTTATCGTTTTGTTTTCTAAACGGGGCACAGCATGGGGCATGAAAGCATAGTGTTTTTCTGTTTACAACAAAGTAATACATTTTTTTGTTTTACTAAATCCTGCTTGGATGACCTCTAGAACAGTGGTGATGAAATAAAATGAATAAAACTAAGTAACGACACATGCATTCACCAAAATAGATGTGTACTATTTTTTAAAATATTTAAAAATGTTGACTCGAGCGGGCCCAGTTTGTTAGCCACCTCTAGCGAGTTCTCTTTAGGATAACTTTTCTTCGCTTCCCTCACGCTCTTTCTGTTTCCATTAATTTTTCTTCGCCGCTCGGCAACGGCAGCAGCGAGGGTGTGAGAGCTACACGCCGCTGGCTGAGAGAGAGAGAGAGAGAGAGAGAGAGAGAGAGAGAGCGCGTCCTCTTAAAACCGTCCCGTGGAACAGCAGCTCAGGAGCGCTCTAAGATCTCTAAGATCTCGCCGGCTGAGTCCCTCTCCGCCGCTGCCTTTAGCTTCTCCCCTTCGGGAAAGGCCTGTGATCTGAAGTCCTCGCACGCTTCTCATGAATCTCACTTTTAATCGTCTCTTACGCCGCGACGCCGCGCGCGCACGGCCAACAAAGCAGGGGAAAGCTCTCCGAGGACGTGGAGGCTTTCTCTGTGGACCTTCTTTCTCACCCCGCCTAATTACCGCAGGACTCTTTCATGAGCGCTTTCTGAGGGAAAGCAAGAAATTTAAGAGTCTTTCCTGTCAGGGATGTGGGTTGGTTTGGGAAGGGGGGGCGGAGAGGGGCTTCCAACTTTGTTACCCTGAGGCTAAACAGGCTGATTCCAGCTGCTTTTTTTTTTTATCCATCCACGTCTCCTCGATCCTCGTTTGACCTGGAAATCGATTGAGGGCCGCCATCTTTAAGGACACTCCAGTCCATTAAATGCACCTCAGAGGAGCGAGGAGGCTCCCAGTGGATGCTTCGGTGAGGATGCACGAGCGCGTCCTTTGCATCAATTTTTCAGAACGTGTGATGTATAAATGATCAACCTGTGGATCCACCTCTCCCCTTCTGTGGCCTCTGTAATTGACGTGGCTGCAAAGTGATGCCTGACTGGGAAAGGACATTTCGTTTGCCTAATACACGTTTCCTCGATTCCTCCGTCCTTGTAGCTTTTCCACACATCTTTTCCTTGCATCCTTCATTGGGTAGAGCTAAGGACTGAGAAAAGGATGCACAGAAAAACTGCATGGAGTGAAAATAAGAGATTGGAATGACCCAAACTTTTCAATGGTGTGTCCACCAGCACCCAATCAAGGAAAGAACAAAACATTTTTTTGGATTGTTTTTACTATGGCTATTTATTTGCTGAATACTATTAGCCTTTTCCTTTGGCCCGAATCTATATGTTCAGCATTGTCACAGGAGGGTAAAGAACATTTTCTTTTGGTGGTTCGAGAAAGAAAACCTTCATATTGCCCAGGCGCTTGTTTTACCTTGCTTGTCTTTCCAAGGAAGGAGTAGTCTGCAGATTTTTCAGCAGAAGCTTAATTTCCCAAGTGAGACTGTGGCCTGGCAGTGGTTTGGGTTGTCGCTAGTGCTGCTTCAGGCTGTGTGAGATTTGCACTGGTTCAGGCTAACGTGTGGCTAGCGCTGGTTTAGGCTGAATGTGGCTAGCGCTGGTTCAGGCTAACGTGTGGCTAGCGCTGGTTTAGGCTGCATGTGGCTAGCGCTGTTTCAGGATGCGTGTGGCTAGCGCTGTTTCAGGATGCGTGTGGCTAGTGCTGGTTCAGGCTAGCCTGTGGCTAGCGCTGGTTGAGGCTAACGCGTGGCTAGCACTGGTTCAGGCTAACGTGTGGCTAGTGCTGGTTCAAGCTAATGTGTGACTAGCGCTGGTTTAGGCTGCGTGTGGTTAGCGCTGGTTCAGGCTAACGTGTGGCTAGCGCTGGTTCAGGCTAACGTGTGGCTAGCACTGGTTCAGGCTGTGTGTGGCTAGCGCTGGTTTAGGCTGTGTGTGCCTAGCGCTGGTTCAGGCTAGCGCGTGGCTAGCACTGGTTCAGTAAACGGAGCTGACAGGTGCCCTTGGGCCCCCCGCGCTTCTCACTGCCGTTTCCTTCCTGTGACGGGGGTCTGTCACACGGTCCCGCTGCGTTGCCTATCCATGCCGCACCACCAGAACGAGGGGGGTGGGGAGTTAATGGGGCAGGCTAAAGGGTCAGACAGCTTACCCCCTCTCGCGGGGCAGCCGCCGCGGCGAAGGGCGGGAGAGGTCAGCGGAGGGAAAGCGGTAATGTCAATACACGCGTGTCATTCCGCCCCCGCACTCCCGGAAAGCCACACTTAATTCCTGGAAGAAGGAAGATTTTCTCTCTTCCCGTTGGAAATGCTTCGGGTGGTGGTATACTCACACCCACACTGACCCACATGCCTCGACCCCCCCCCCCCCGCACGCCCCCCCACCGCAACACACGCCACCCCCACACATCACAGTTAGCATCCAGCTGAGCAGATAGGAGCTCAGAAGGCCTCGCAGATGATAAATAACTGGCCTCTTAAACAGACAAATAAAAAAATCAAATAGCTTCAGTAAAAAAAAAAAAGAAAGAAAAAAAAAGCGGTGGATGTTCTGTTCCCCGCTCATCCCGAATACCCCCCCCCCCCCCCAAAGTAATAAACAAGCAGGAAACAAGGCATGGAGAAAGGCTCGTTGGGCTTTGATTTACGCCGTGGGGGAGCTCACCGACTCCAAGTCAGCCACCCCGGCTGTCACCACAGCGCCGAAGGAAAGGTTATCAGGGACACTGTAAAATATGACAGGGAGGGGGAAAAAAAGATATATATATATAAATAAATAAAGACGGCAGGCTGGGAAAGGTGGCGACGTGCATGCGCTGCTCAAAATGGAGGCGCTTATTATGAGTGAGGAGCACAGGTGACACTCGCAACAGACAGTGACAGCACAGCGCCGGGACTCCGAAAATAGACCATTCTAACACGGGGTGGGGGGGTGGGGGGCAGAACTCTCGGGACATGAATCAATCCATAACGTGAGCTTTGGCCGATTTGCCGTTTCACAATTTACACCTCAGACGTTTGGCAGAAGGTTTTAGATAAAAAAAAAATAACTTTAAAAAAAAAAAAGTTAAGCAAACAAACACTTCTAGGTGCAAGAGATTGGTACAGTTACAACCTTACAATCCTGTAGGATAAAAAGAGAGAAAGAAGTTTTTTGTTGCTGTTGATGTTGTTTTTTAATAGTTAAATAGGGAAGTGGAGTTGGATGGAAAGGGAAGGTGGATTGTTATGTGTGTGCAATACAGCCAGTGAACTGGCCACATGACTGTTTAGAAGAGGTGGGGTGGGGGGGGGGGGCGGGGGGTTGTGAAGATTTTTGCTTAATGTGCACATAGTTTGGATGAAATATCCCCCTCTCTAATAAGAGTTCATTGTGTAACCTTGTTTTCTCAGTTAACAACCCTGGTGTCCAACTTTATAACACATTCACTAACATTTGGGTACATGCAACAATGCATTTGCAAATGACTAAAATAGTTACCGTTTTGCTGTTCTGCCATATATATACATATGACTACGGAGATGGTTGTGTGTAGAACATGCTCTCTTTTTTAATAGCATATATCTATCATGTGATATTATTGGGCTGACAATTGAACAATGAATTTACTCACAACTCATCCGTGCTGATTTAAGATGATAGAGAGTGACAGCTTTAAGCAGTCTGTGGTTACCATAGGAAGTGAAGCTTCGTGAAGATCATAATGGATGGGCTGTCAGCCGCTGAACTGTGAACCAATCAAGACGTTGCTCACCATAGAAAGGCATCCTAATTGGTTAAAATGACACTGAAATCTCAAAGGAGTGCTGCCTCTCTGTCTGCATTTAACCTGTACTTTCGTCTTTTTTTTTCTGAAATAAGCACAGCTGCAAATACCTGCCAATATTTTCAGGTGAAAAAGTTTCATAAAAATACCCAGAAAGGTCAATAATTTTCATTACACTACAGCAACACTGAATAGATGTTGGCAGCTCAGTCATATATTATTAGTTTCTATTTTTGTTAGCACGTCTGTTTTTTTTCGGTTGTTGTTGTTGTTCAACAACACCTGCAACCTGAGGACCCCTGGTGGTCTTAAACCAGCGCTACACCTGGCGGGTAATAACAGCCTGCTTCAGTCTCCTATGGCCCTGTAATGACATTACATTACACTCAGGTATTTAGCACACGCTCTTATCCAGAGCAATTTGGACAGCTTACATTATTACTCGCAATCCACTTACACCGATGGATATTTACTGTGGCAATTCAGGTTAAGTACCTTACGGGGACGGCGGCACTGCTGCCCCCTCCTGGGAGTCGAACCCGCAGCCTCTAGTCTGCAAGCACCAGTTACCTAACCACTGCGCCGCTTCATCACATGTCACGAGGTCCACGTTGCGACACGACAGCATTTCCAGCGAGTCCTCACTTTAACAGTCTACGCACCTGGTGTGCCGCCATTTTGTGCACACTAGCGGGAACGCACCTGCCTCCTCTCCGGCTCCTGAGCAGCGCGTCGTTAAGGGGGAAGACAAAAGACCGCCGAAAGCTGAATCTGAGCCTCTATCAGGCGGCAGGAATAAATAAGCGGGACCGTGAATGCAAGCCTTGAAATGTATCTGGGAGCGCAGAAGGGAAGCACTGTTAAATGAAAACAAATGTGCATCTGTTTCGGGTGCAGCTGCTGGGAGATGGACACGGCAAGCCGTGTACTCTTACGGATTCCTGCAGCGTTTCGTTTTTTTTTTTTATATCTGGAGCCACGCCACTTCTTCAGGAGCGCTAACTGGCATCTCAGACCGTCCAGCCTGTCTCTTAGATTCCCTGCTTCAATCGTTTTCACACAGAAAGAGCACTTGTGTTTTCCCACTCAGTTATTATGAGTCCATAATGTCCCCTGTCCTTTCGAATTGTGAATGGAATGTTCTGGAACAGAACATTCCATGTGTGGACAAGATCAGTTACTATTATTCTCTACTCACAAATCAAATCATACATACACAGGAAAAGCTCCCTGAAAGGGCTTTCAATCATTAATCACTTCTTATCATGGTTCCCCCTTAAACCGCCAGTATAAATTGTCAGTGTCATGTAAAAAAAAAAAAAACCGCAAACCGTATAAAGAAGGAATTCTCAGGAACAGCAAAAACTGCTTCCGTTCTCCATTTTCAGTTTTTCAGTCAACTTTATTTGTTTCAGAGTTTTTATAAAACTCTTGACAGCATGCAGAGCTGGCTGAAACCTTAGGAAATTGAGATCAACAATGCCAACAAAATGTGCATTGTTAAATAAAAGTTAAATTGCCACCATGTTGGCTCCAACATGGTGCCACTATTTCCAAATAACAAGTGCAGTGCTCGACAATGGCTCACAACAAAGTAGTAGCCTTTATAGCTTCTGCCACATTTGAAGTGAAAATAATTCCTTTCTATCTGTTTATTGAAAGATAAACAGATAAGATGCATAATATAAACTTGGTAGAGCCATACATACAGTATATATATGAAGAGCTGAATTTGCCTGTGCAAAACTTCCTGCCGCCCCTCCCCAAGTTGTCTTCAAAGGAGAACCAAGAACACCGAACACAGTGATAAGACTCCAGAGAACCAGGCCGGATTAACTGGGTCTGGCTCCGGCATGGGGGTCCAACTCTGACCTTTCTGACCCCAACCATGTGACCTGGGGTTCGCGATCCATGACCTTTGACCCACCCCCCCCCACCCTTGTGTCAGATGCAGCCCCGAATCAGAACGCTTTCACCTGGAATATCTGTGCCAAACACCCCCATCCCCCCGCAACCCCCCAACATGCATTTGTCCCCAGAGCAATCAATATCAATGCTATTGCAGGGCATGATGGGAAAATCAATCTACGAGTCTTCTCTATCCTTCTCCCCTCTTCTGGCACAGCCTCCAAGGACCTATTCGTTAAAAGCATTTTCAAGGACTCCTTCTGGATGCAATTGAACGGCGAGATTAATGAAGCTTGAGCGGCGGAGGGTAGCCGCGGCGACGGCGCGTTTATTTATACGAGCCCCGCCGCACGTCGCGACGGGCGCGAGAAAATAAACAAAACATGATGGATCTCAATGATTAAGATTTCGGCGGTTAAAAGGAAAGCGGCCTTTGAGTGATATTTAACGACGGCGGGTGGCCAACGGAAATATAAAATGGCGTTTCCCGCGGACCCCGGCAGTAGGGCCCCCTCCCCTCCCTTTTAAAAACGACACCGTCGATATCGCGCTCAGCGTTGCGATTGCGTTGCGATCGGGCCCTGCCGAATGAAGAGAACTCCGTTGTGACGAACGCACGGCTGTTAAGTCTGGATTAGAGGGAGTGCTGAGTCCACTTGTCGCAGCCGAGTTCTTTATTAGTTTTTTTTTTTCATTATCATTCTTTCATTAGCCGCCATTCATGATTGATGTCATGTCAGTGTCTTTTGATTTTCTTCTTTAAAAAAAAAACAGCTGTTTGTGCTTCTTCAAGCGCAACGCAAGTGTCTTTGCTAGTTTCAGACTGGCACAGTTGTCATTTTCCCGTCCAGCGCCCACGTTGTTTAAATAGCAAATGTACTTGTGCCCCTTCTGAGCGCCCATGGTCTTAAAATGAGGTGTGGTCAGGCGCATTGTTGATGCGTTGCTATCTTAAGGCAGCGGAAAGCGATTGCACGATTGACCAACAAAAACCTGGTCTGGTTACTTTAAAGGCGCATTATTAAGATAGTAATATGCGCCTACATAGGCAGGTGCACAACACGCAATATTTTAAAAAAATACATGTCATAATGGTCCGTTTTCTCTGCAGGGAAGCGTTCTTTCCTACTACTTGGGAAATCCGCCATTATAATAGCAATCCGCCAAGGTGCAAGCGCACCTGGCTTTTAAAGGGAATGGGAGATGACACTCTGATTGGTTTATTGCATGTTACGCCCAAAACACACCCATGATTAATTAAGAGATTAACCCCTTTGAACCATGCGACTTACTTTGCGCTCAGATTATCCGCCGTTAAACTAGCACTTGCGCCATGTGCTTTCGATCGTGCGCTTAGATCGTTAAAATATAGCCCACGGTGTTTCTTCAGTTTACTCGCACTCTGTTGTCACCCTTACTTGACTTACAGGCAAACTCTCAATATCCCGGCGACTTCCCGGCTGCTGAAATTCCCCTGCTCCAGAGAAGATTCCGGATGCTCCTGAGGCTTCTTTCGCACAGTCAAACAGCTGCAAGCACGTCTTGTGGGATTCTGTGTTTGTGTGCAGCTGTATGTGCAAATTACAGACACAAAGAGAGAATTTGTGTTAGTGTCTGTGAGAGTGTGTGTGGGTGAGACAGAGAGAGAGAAGACAGGTAGAGACAGAGATTCATGTCTTTTTGTGTTGTACATATAATGATCAACAACGGGAGGAATTATTTTATTAGAGAGAGAGAGAGAGAGAGAGAGGAATAAAAAGTAATCTGAAGTTCTATTAACGGTCAGGTGCATTTTTGCTACAGATCTCACCAAAATCACAAAAGGGCATATGCAATTTGAGCAAACAAAAACAAACTTCCAGAATGAGCCCGCCACCAAATTACAGTAGTAAGTCTGTTCTTCTTTCCTGCCCTTATAGATACAGCATCAGAAGTCAGAGCTCTGCCCAGGGAAAATTAGCTTTCACAAAGTGATTGACAGCTAGGGTTGGCTTTATCTGATTGGTCATGCAGAAGTAAAAACACATGCCCTTTTCATGCTTCATCCGGTTCAGTGCTTCGATATCTGCAAGTTCCCACTCTATGCTTCTTTGAAAAGGCAACTTCTTTGAAAATCACCTCCTCGTTCCCCAAGCACGATTTTAATATGTACCGTTATCTCTTTTCAGATTTCAGATTTAGTTGCAACAACTTGCTACAGCAATTTATTTCATTTCAGGAAATAGCAATCCAAGCAAGGCACTGCTCGATTTAGAGATTCAGGAAAAGCCCAAACAGTTAATAAACGTTTTTTCAATTTTCTTTCCTGATGCAATAGCTGTCAACATTTTTGAACTAATGTTAATATGTGTATAGATCGTTGACCGGGCAAAAATGTATAAATAAAATAAAATAAAATAAAATAAAATAAAATAAAATAAAATATTCTGACCTT
Source organism: Anguilla rostrata (assembly GCF_018555375.3). NCBI lineage: Eukaryota > Metazoa > Chordata > Actinopteri > Anguilliformes > Anguillidae > Anguilla > Anguilla rostrata. The sequence goes on from NC_057937.1 coordinate 6,458,032, forward strand.
ATGTGCTTTTCTGTATGTGTGTGCGCATGTGTGCATGTGTGCGTGCTTTCATGAGTGTGTATGTGTGCGTTTGGGTGTGTGCCTGTGCGCGTGCGTCTGAGTGAGTGTGTGTGTGCAAAAATGTGTGTGTCCGGGCACTGACGGAGAGCTTAATAAAAACAGAAAGACTACATCAGCTAGTGATATCTAACGGGTCATGGCTTTCACAGTGTCACTGTCTATTACCACAATGGCTCACTGTGAAAGAACAACCGATCGTCTCCCTTTTCAAAAGCGTTCTTAGCAAACGTGGTAGACCAGATGTGACCCGCTGCAGACGAATCGTCCAGGGGGCACACTGCTCGACTAGCACAGACCCGAAGGCGACCCTTCACCGCTTAATTTCTCCGGATGTTTATTCTTTCTTCTGGTCTGAAGTATGAATCCATTAATTAGCAAATAATGAGTCAACTTGCTAGTCCCTGGCTCTTTAAACGAACGCAGCCTCACGGTGACTTATACCCTGAGGTTAAAAGTTCACCATGACTGGAAGGGACCTGGAGCAGAACCTTCTTCCTTGTGGGAGTTAAATTTTTTATCTCTCTCTGTCATTTATGAACCGTGTTTGGGCTGAAAGTTTAATTAGGGAACTGTAAAAATTTCCAGTGAAAAGAGAGACATTTCAAACTGTGCTGTATATGCAACACAACAGCTGTATGAATGCAGATTTGCTCAGATCTTGTTACCATCGGTCTGTTCGTCAGACTGTGAGGGTTCGGCGCCAAAGCAAAGCCTTTACTGCCGCAAGACGTGTGAAAGCCTTACATTAAGACAAATTAGCACATCTTTGCGCTATTTATATCAACCGTCAACTGCCAACTACCAAAATAGGACTCTCTGAATGCGATACAAACTGGACTCTTTGAGTTCCCACGGTCACAGAAATCTGTTAATGAGAAGGCCCTGACCCTCAGTTGGTAGCGCATCTATCTCACTGCTAAACTTCAAAAGTGACAGTTGTGTGTAAAAGCCAAACCTTTGCGGTCGAAATGTCCGCGGAGCGCGATGTGTTATTTTAGAGGCGGTCGTGCGGTCAGTGTCATTCACGATGTGTCTGAAACTGCAGAAGGCAATATGGTCCTGTCACTTTCGCATCACTACACTGACATCTGACTTTTAAGTAATGAAAGGGGGCGGCAGAGCAGACTGGACGCTGGCAGAGGACGGGTACGGTTTTTCCCTGGCGCATGGTTTCGGTGAGAGATGCCCTCGAATCGGGGCGGGGGGGCGGCTGGGTACACTGCCCCCCCAAGCTTCTGAGCTGAAGTACCACAGTGCCGTCACACCGGGCGGACCTCTGGAGAGACACAGACCTCCATCAGATTAATTTAGCAACGCTGCAAATACCAACACTGCGTGCTTTCAAGGAAAAGACAGGACAACATGTTCATCTCGCTCTCTCTCTGTCTCTCTCTTTCACTCTCTCTCTACATTCTATAATCAGCTTAGTTCCGAGAAAACATTTTAGACTTGAATCAGAGCAGCATGCTGGGCATATGTATGTATATATATATATACACATACAGGGTAAAACAAAGGGAAAATACATAGTGTATTTCCGTCAGACTGTAGCTTTCCTGTGGCTCTGGCACTGTGACTGTGAGGATGAAGTGATGCAGGTATATTTTCGGGTCTCTAAACAGCGGTATACAGGGGTTCTGAGGTCAATCCACTGGGCCGGTGACAGCTTAAGTCTCTCTTTACAGTTCAGTAGAAAAGCTTTCTAAGAAGCGGTCAGAGAAATGAAAATTAGAGTCTGGAGGAAGAGAGTGTGCCGGAGGAGAAAACTGACAGCTCCCTGGCCGGGGCTGGACTGGCGGATTAAAACGGGATCAGAGGAAACCCAATATCGGGCTCGGAACGCTTCGCAGGATTCCAGTATTTTCCGCGCGGAGAAGGGCATTCCCGGGAGCCCGCCGGCGTCAGGGCGGAACGTTAAAATTTATCCGTTTCGGCAAAAACGGGTTGCGGAAAGTTTTCGCGTGGCCTCGGTTGTGTTCTCCTGGACTTATTAAGCGAGCGTTAGACGTGTTGGGAGCGGAGTTCGTACTCCGGCAGATATTTTTCCTAACTTCTGTGCCTGGAATATTAACAGGTGCCTCTCCGTGGAGCGTATACATGTGGCGGTGATCCTCATATTAATGCTAAGTTTCTATAATATTTCCAGCATTTTTTCAGATTTTGTATGTTACTAGTATTCATAATTTTACATTTTTAATAGATGCTGCCTCCTTCACGGAGGAAGCTTCAATTCCCTTCCAAATTCAGTAGTCACGACAACAGGTAGGTCTAAAGAATTATCGTCTGGCTTTGCATTTATTTACCCACATTCCGCTTAATATTCAGGATGAAAATCCATATTTCGCTTTGTTTGGCCCCTGCCTGCTCAAGGCCTAACTGACATTCTGATTTTCGCCACGGCAACCCAAAATCATTCTCCACGCCCTGTCCGCCGGCCTTTCTATTGGTTTCTCTGGCGTTCTAATACTTCAAGTCAAACGGACAAACGGTTTCCCGCACTTCCATTCTGCTGGGATTCTTCCATCAAACCACATGCTAAAAGCACAATAATTCCACATGCTGCTCAAGCAAATCTTGCAAACACGTGGGCAACAGTGCAGTGCAATGTACAGAGATGTACTGTATGATGTAGGAAAGATTAGCTGATGCAACACAATATAAAATAGTACAGGAGAGCTACGTTCCCTTATTCCAAATGCACGGAACAGTTTGGCCTCCCCAGTAAGCTCTTCACCTAAATATACCCAGGTTTGAGGGTTTATGACTGTAAAATAAATATAAAAATCCCTGAAATATTTTATCAAACCAATTTAATCTATGGCGTGTCTCACGCAGAACAGTGTCACATGTAGAACAGCGACGTGAAGAACAGCAACATGTGCAGAACAGCGACATGGTTGTCTTTGCTCTTCTGAATCAAGAGAGGGGGCTGCAACGGTCACAATGGCCTAGGAAAACGATCAGCCCGTAATCTGTCACCAATATGCATATTAAAAATTACAAAAATTATTTAACATTTTATATAACCATAAAATATGAGCATGCAAATAAACAGCATGTATTTTCCTTAAATGCAAAAATAGCATGCATGAAGATGCTGCGGAGGTGTTGATTGTCATTCAGCTGGTAGAGGCACTGGATGCTTTGTTTATGCTGTGAAATGCTCACACGTTCGTGTGTTTGAGTGGTTATAACAGCCCCCGATCGAAACACAAGTTTATGATGTGTTTCAACTTTTTTCACACGAGTTTCTAATTCTAAAGGGATGTTCCGAATGCTTCTTACATCTTTTTTTCCATGTAAACTCAGCTCTGGGTTTAAACAGAATTTTCAAACGTATTACAACTCGTCATATGAACTCCTGCCTTATCGTTTTTTTTGCACTTGCATTAGCACTGTCACCTCACAGCAAAAAGGTTGCGGGTTCGAATCTCGGCTTGGGCCTTTCTGTGTGGAGTTTGTATGTTCTCCTCCTGTCCGTGTGGGTTTACCTTGACTAGGTAGGCTAGTCAGAGACTCTAAACTGCCCATAGTGTGTAAGTGAATGGTGTGTGCCCTGCAATATATCCCGGTGTACAATGATGTGGACTTAAAATTCAACATTCAGAAATATTACTACTAGTAATATTTAGTATGATTGTTTTCTGCATCTGAATGTTAAGTCAACCTTGCTTCCGACTTTTTTTTCCGGTTTTTCCATGAATGATTCTTCTCTCATTTTGCTACAGAGAATATTGATGAGTGTGTGGTGTTCATACAAGTTAAAGAAATTATGTGGCAATGTGCCCAAGACATGTTAAATTAATACGCCCAGAACAACCTTAAAACTCCTTGTATTTCTAATATAAATAGCTAGCTGGATAATATGCTAATTTAAGAGTGTCCAGTGAAGCACTTGTAAAAAATATTCATTGCTCATGAATATGCAAATAGAGGTACATTTGGTTATCTTCTCTCTGACATGGGTAAAATTGTATTGGGGTTTCAAAACCCATAAATATTTTTCAGTCAACTGAAAGCATGTTTTCAAACTTGATAGTTGCCTGTACTGGCAGCAGGTTAGTTGCGACAAACTATGAGTTTCACATTTAAACAACACTTATCCCAGGCAGTAGGACATACTGAAGGCCAGTGGGTAGATCACCTCTGCAGAAGTAATCTATTAAATGACCTATTTACACATTTGAATGTATATACTGACAGATTTAGTCCTTTTACTGACCTCATTGCAGATTTGAGCTATTTACCAACAGTTCTCTGCAGAGAGAGAGAGAGAGAGAGAGAGAGAGAGATAGATCATAGATTAGACAGGGAAACAGCAGTGAAGACAGGAAGAAAGTTAGTCATTCCTTGAGAAAGTACAAACATGTCTTATTTAAGAGCTAGAGTCTAGACGGGTCCAGCTGTGAGATTGCCTTTTTAAACCAGCTACCAGTCCCTCTTTTGACATTTTTTTATATTACGAATCTTGACAGAGCGGTGATCCACAGTAGGATTCTATCTTCCAAAGTAAAAATAGTAACATATAACAGAGACACTATAGACAGCAGCGAAGTTACAAATTCCAACAAAACACATAAATCACTCGAGGCAAGTCAAAATGTATGTACATAGCCAGGCCCGGACGGGCCCGAACCTGGAGAACTCCAGGTGGCCTGGGCTGTCGGTTGGCTCGGAGGGTCAAGCCAACGCTAAAACGCAAAATGAAACAGGCAGTTCAAAACAAAAGAAACACAGGGCAGCCACAATGAGTCAGATCTGTTGGCCAGCAATCCCCCGCCCCCTGCCTTTTTTTGACCATATGGTATGATCTCTGCCTATCACGAGTTGCAATTGGTCCAAAATAAAAAATTTAAAAAAACACGCGCCACATCAACACAACACGATCTTTCATTTGGGTTCTGTCACCAGTCTATGTGTACACCTCGCGTGCCAGGCAGTCATGGTCTGTGAAACTCATAAAAAGACAAAGGGTTGAGCAGAGAGGGAAATAGTCAAGAAGAGGAAGGTCATCAATGGTGGTGCAGCGTAAATGCTGAAAAAAATACTGATATGTTTTCAAGCAAGGGACCAGGTCAGTCGGCAGGTCATACTTTAGTAGGCATGAATATCTGCCATCACTTTTGATCTGGCGGCAGTGTAGTATAATAGGGTAAGGAACTGTTCTTATAACCTAAAGGTCACAGGTTCGATTCTCAGGTAGGACACTGTCATTGTACCCTTGAGCAAGGTACTTAACCTGCATTGCTTCAATATATATCCAGCTGTATAAATGGATGTAATGTGAATGCTATATAAAAGTAATGGAAGTCCCTCTGGATAAGAGCGTCTGCTATATTTCAAATAATGTAATATATATGACATGTGTAGGATATGTATAAGGATACAAGGGCTTCCAGAAATGTCACTTGGGGTTACAGTACTCACAAGTTTATCATCATCACGATCGAGTAAACTGTGTGGTTCATTCAACCTGACAACCTTGGTCTCCTTCTTCCGTTAATGTTATCAATCCATCTACATCATCTTCCTCATTTACATATTTTTCTGTAATTAATTATTCATTATGCATTTTAAGTACACAGTAATCTAATGTGTCAACAGTTAATCGCATGCAATTAACACATGAACCCTTTTAACAATTAAATCCTCCCAAGATTGTACCCCAAGAAGTGCATTAACATCAATACAGCCTGAAGGCTTGGACAGCTGAACCGACCCTAATGTTTTTTAAGCTAAAGTATTTTTAGAGAAGGAGTGTCAGTTCAATTATTCCCATTGTATTGAAGTATTTTACTTGGAACTGTCTTTTTCTAGTTCCAAGTCAAAGTGTGGTACAGATTTCTTTAACAATGAAATTATGACGCTGTATGATTTCAAGGTAAAATAAATATCAAGTACTACCTAGCTACCACATATGTGCCACAGAAATAATTATTTCTGATCGGTTTTCACAAGGTAGCTTGCTTTAAAGCTACAATGGTCATCAAACAGGACAAATGACTAATCAATAGCAATATTAACAGAAATTATGGGGTATGGCCTTGAAATAATACATAAAAAAAAAAAAACATATCACAGATCTTATTTACATGATTACAAGGATTAGGATTATTTGAGCTTTTTGTTTGATAGACACACATTCACATATATGTATATGTATATATGTATACTGTATATAAATTCTTATATAGCTTATTCTTATTTAGTTTCTCATAATTGAATTCACAATTTACTTATTTTCTGATTTGTGTCTCTGGGCTGCTATCTCCGTGTTATAAAAGGAATAAAATGAATTCAAATAAACAGCATAGCGTAGTGCAGAACTCTGTACAGTGTGAGGACTGTGTCGAGATGGAACAGGAATTTGTGGCTCGGAACATACGATTTCATTTTTTAATGATTTTGGACTTTCTGAAGCGGCAGCACAAGTCATTTAGACCTTGAGCCGGAGTTCAAAAAGAATTGAAATGATTTCACGGGCACAGCCGGCTGTACAGTGGCTTAAAGATTTATTAAGACGGCCTTGGTGAAGTATTCACTGCCTCCACGCCGGTGTCTTAGCTTCCAGTCCCTCTGTCGGTGGATGTTTGTCAGGGAGTTTAAATAGCACATTCCTGTCCGTGTCTATGTACAGTTTTCACATGATTAACTGGGCAACCAGGCCTGAACGTACACCTGTGGATTCAGCGAGAAAGAGACAGAGAGTGAGAGAGAGAGGCAAAGATGTGTGTGTGTGCGTGCATGCGTTTGTGTGTGTGTGTGTGTGAGAGAGAGAGAGACAGAGAGAGAGAGAGAGAGAGAGTACTGTGAAGAGGAGGATGTGTCAGGAATATAATGGGTGTATGTGCATGTGCGTGCGGGTGAGTGTGAGAGAAAGAGAGAGATAGAGAAAGGGAGAAAGAATGAGTACTGTGAAGAGGGGGATGTGTCAGGGATATCATGGGTGTGTGTGTGTGTGTGTGTGAGAGAGAGAGAGAGAGATAAAAAGAATGAGTACTGTGAAGAGAAGGATGTGTCAGTTATATCATGTGTGTGTGTGTGTGCGTGTGTGTGTGTGAGAGAGAGAGAGAGAGAGATAAAAAGAATGAGTACTGTGAAGAGAAGGATGTGTCAGTTATATCATGTGTGTGTGTGTGCGCGTGTGTGTGTGAGAGAGAGAGAAAGAGAATGAGTACAGTGAAGAGGGGGGTGTGTGAGGCATATCACATTTCTACAGTTAGAATGAAGTGTTCTGAACTACTGCCACCAGCTCATAGGATTTAAAGCATCAGGCTGAAATGGCGAACCATCAAGGTGAAAAGCTCTTCTCGCTTGATTGAAAAATAACACTGTGGTTTTGAAACAAGAGCGAAACCTTGACCTGCCAGGGAAGATATATACAGTAATATTTATCATCATTTGCATATTCATGTTTTTTTTTTTCTTCAAATGAATCACTGGACAGTTTTGAATTAGCATATTACCCAGCAAAATACTAATGAGGTTTAATGTTTTTTTTGTTTTTTTTTTCTAGGTGTACTATCTGAACGTGTCCTTGATAACAATGTTAAAGTCAGAATGGAAGCGCCTGTGGTTGCTTGATGGGAAATAATGGCCGTATTGATATGCAAACTAGAGCTGTCAAGGTTGCACTAAGGAAACATCAAATTATTTTATTGTTTTCTGATAGGGAGCTCTAGGCCCCAGCAGATCCGTTGCCTCCTACAACAGCTTTGACCTCTCGACCCGTCCGCCATTTTACAATCCAAAGTGTAATCGCCTTTTCCGCCTTTTTCTGGAGAGCTGCTTTCTGTGCATTTCTGTCATATTGACGCACTCACAGTAATTATCATGCTGGAAGAAACAAAAAATACAGAAATAAATATAGCAATAAATAATATAGAAATACATGTTTTGAACATGAACAAATAAAACTGACTTACATATATAATGGGGTTTGAACATAGGCGAAAGAGTTGCCCATGGTGCCCATTCCAGACATAGCCAAAAGTTTTATCAAGATTTTATCAGCTGCTCAGGCAATACATGAAGGAAATCACAGTTTTTACCATGTAGCTTATTATTTATTTATTTTTTTAAAAATTGATTAATTTCAATGGCTGACATCAATTTGACAAAAAGAATGTTGTGATTCTTGCTGCTGTTTTGATCATTGCAGCTAATCAAAACTTTTCCAAGCAAGCAACACTGGTTAGAATGCTAACCAGTTATCAGCCATCCCCAAAGTAGCTTTTCAGAAAGGTTCGAAGGACGGTCTCTATGATTTGTGCGAGAAGCTCTATTTCGACTGAAACTAAACTGAAGTAACTTTCTCTCGACTTTCTTCTCAAAGGGAGGCAGATGGTAGTTCCAACGGCCTCTTCGTGAAGACAGGTGAAGTCTGTCCCTGCCGGACCTGCCGAAAACCGGACGGCTAATAAGCTTGAAACTTCGCAGGGACAACTGCCTGGAGGAAACCAAGGCTCTTCCGTGGAAACAGAGACGAGCCAATCACTCAAAACAAGACCGAAGCATTCCCCGTGTCTGACGCATCATTTCATCCAGGAAATGGACTGGCATTATCCACTTTCCTGATAGCATATATCAGCTCATGAATCGACTTAATAGGCCATTTGTGTGCAAACCAGGCAGCCTCCCATTCAGAGTGAAGAGCTGTTTTAATGGCTGTTCAACATACACACACACACACACACACACACACACTGAGAGACATACAGTGAAAGATGCACACACATACAAGCATGCACACACACATATACACACGCTGAGATACAGACACGCACAATGAAAGACATACACATACAAACACATGCACGCATACATACTCGTGCACACATGCACATACACACGCACAGAGACACAAACAAAGTGAAACACATACACACACACGTGCACACACACACATGCATGCACGCATACGCACACACACACACAGAGGAACAAGCAAACATACTCATACAAACACATACAAATGGGAGCAGACAAACATGGAAAAAGAGAAAGGGAGATTAAATGGGAGAGGTGGGAGAGCATCTGCTAAACCAGCTCCTCTGTGATTATTATCATAGCATATGGGGCGATGCATCATTTAGCATGTAAGAGCATTACCCTGCATTCTCCGCAAAAGCATTCACAAAACAAATAGCTTCCCTGTCTTCATCTTTTGGGGATATGGGACAGCTGATCAACTACTGCCATTATTAGAGAGGCCATTGCATAGCTATTCCACTAGTGAAGCTCTATTACACACACTGTCTGTGTGTGTGTGTGTGTGTGTGTGTGTCCTGAATAACTATATAAAAAGATCTTCAAAGTGTAGATCCAGACATGTTGATATTTTACAGTCAGCTTAGTTGGAAGTTGTCGTCTTATGAACTTGAACACAGCATGCGTGTGTGTGTGTGTGTGTGTGTGTGTGTGTGTGTGTGTTCTGAATGATTATATGAAAAGGTCTTCAAAGTGTAGATTCAGACATGTTGATATTTTACAGTCAGCGTACTTGTCAGGTGTCATCTTATGAACTGCCAGAATTGACAAGAGCTTTTGTTGAGGTGTTCATACATGTACATCACAGTGAGCTAATCTTAGCCACTCATCTAGGACAGCAGTAACCAACCCATTCCTGGAGATCTATCATCCTCAAGGTTTTCATTTCAACCCTAATGTGGCACACCTGATTCTACTAGTCAGCAGCTCAACGAGATCTCCATCTGCTGAATGAGATGTGCTTTGTTAGGGTTAGAGTGAAAAGCTAGAGAACAGTAGATCTCCAGGAACAGGGTTGGCTAGCACTGCTCTAGGAGAACGCTGTTGGTGACTATATGAGGCCTTTCATATCCTAATACTGAGTAATTTGTTGTGCTATTATCTATTGACCAATGTACCATGCCTGTGTCACAGCTGGTGCTGAAAGTATGAAGACAAAGAGCTTGACTTACTATGAGACAAAAGGTTTCAAAAAGTCAGTTCGTAATGTTTGCTAAAAATGGAGCATACACATCAAAGAGTCAGCGGAGGTAGCAGGATGAATGTAGGTGAAAAGGTGAATCATAAAATGGAGAAATATCACATGCAAATTTTATGACTCAAAGTAAAATTTACTGGCTGCACGACAAAGGCAATATTTGACCCGCTCGGTACAATACTAAAAGGAAATTGGCCTGTACTCAATCAATGTTTGCCCTTAGCTTTGACTTACAAGTACATGCAAGTTTTACACCTTTTTTTGAACAAACTCAGTTCAGGTCAAAGTATAAGTTGAGGACGAATTTTGATTGAATCCCAGCTCATGATTCATTTTATGCCTCCTTTCTGAAGGAGCAGTGTAATGAGGGGAGATACACAGGCAAAACAATGGCAGATAACGATGTGCCATTGGACACATTAATGGAGGCTTTTTATTGGTTAACAGTCCTGGGAGTGGTGGGAAACCGGGTAGCCAGACACTGCCTGGTCAGCTGCAGAATGATTCTCCCCCTTCAAATGTTCCCTCACTGATGCCTGGTCTTTTCCCTACACCAGAAGAAGCATAACACTAACACTGGACCCTGCTCCAGCGCTGAGAGATTACATTAACACTGTAACAGCACTGAGAGATTATATTAATGCTGTTACTACTCTGAGAGACTGCATAGACCCTGTTACAGCACTGAGAGATTGCATTCCCCCACAGAAAGACACTACTAGTCCACTCAGACCAGCTGTTTGTACTCCCCGCACTCACAGAGCAACACGTCTCCCTTTAAACTCAGCCCTGAAAAAATAAGTACATATTCATGAATTTGGACAAAGGCTGTTTTGTTGTTGTTCTTCTTTTGTTTCACCCTCCATTTTTATCTTAATTTCCTGCAGGCAAAAAAAGACCATGCAGAAAATTTTCTGGGTACCAACATCCCCTCTCCCCATAGGCTCAAAGCCAACATCGGCCCGTTCCATTGGCTCTTCCAGCGCCGCAACAGAAAAAATCCCTGCATTGTTCTCCAGAGTAACTCGCACAGCTTATGCGTCACATACTATCCAATTATACAGCTGAATGCACAGGGAAGCAAGTCGGGCAAAGCAGCTTGCTCAAGGCTGCGATGATGGTGCCAAGCCTGGGGGGTTTGGACCTGAAACTCCTGAGCTACAAGCACACTTCCTTACTTTAGACCTTAAACCGCACTGCCGCTCGGCCTGACCTCCGTCTCCGCAGTTCTAAACTCCCAAACCCGCCCCTCATCCATCTCCGTTCGGTTATCCACACGGACTGTGAAGGAACCCTCGGTGTTTCGGGTTTGTTCTGGAGGTCAAAAGTTTCAGACGCGACAGATACAAACAAACCTTTATTTAATTTTCCCTTTGGGCTGCTTAGCCCCTGCGTCCTTGCACCTACTCGCTCGACACTGGAATTAAACCAAATCTCTCCCTTTCTCTCCCTCTCTCTATCTCTCTCGCTCTTTCTCTCCCTCTCTCTATCTCTCTCTCTCTCTGCCTCTCTCTATCTCTCTCTCTCTCTCTCTCTGCCTCTCTCTAACTCTCTCTCTCTTTCTCTATAGTTCTCCAGAGCAGTGACGGATTTTCACCCATCTGTAAATACACCTCTTTATCGCACCGGGGGGGTTTTGAGTGCGGCGCAGGGAACAGAGAGGCCTCCATTTTTTCCGGACTCGGCGGCCCGGCTGGGTGGAGGACGGCGGTTCGGGGAGCGGCGGTCGGTGCGTCGACCCCGCGTCAACCCCCGCGCGCCGGCGGTGTGGAGGTGACATTGGGAGAACGGTTTCCTCAATCAGTGGCTCTTATCTGCTAATGCAGGCTCCTATCCTTCTGCAGAGCGGAGGAAACGCGGGCAGATTTAGACCAGAGTAATCATATATACATATACATATATATATATATATATATATAAAATAATGGCTCTCCTTTCTTTATCGTTACATTTGATTAGGTAACTCACGGGCGCGCTCCGTGAGAGTAGATCTCCTGTATGGTGGCTGGAACGGGGACAGACAAGGTCATATTCTAGACCATTAATTGGACAATAAAAAGCAGTGTTTATTTTTTTTTCTCTTCCCTTTCTTATTTTTTGGGTGGGGGGGGGGGGCGATTTCATCTTAAGCTTTCATCCCACGCCCTCCCACGATTTCGCCTCGTTGCCTGCCACGACCATAAACACGCAGCAGAACCGTCCAATGGCAGCGCAGGCCACGCGGCGGCGTCACGCGTGGGCAGGCTATTTGCTTCCCGTGAGCGTTTGACAGTGACGATAAATCACAGCCGTCGGGCTCGCTGCGTCGGAACGCGGCGGCGTTGGGAAACCCGCGCTATCAGGTAACCCCGCCTCCTCGGGGGCCAGGAGCCAAAGGGGGCAGCCGAACCGCATCGCAGCCCCACCCCCGGAAAAACGGCGGGATGATTAACGAGGAGGGGACCATTCCACCTCTTGTTCCATTTGCAGCGTGACAACTGCCACGAAAGGAATGACACAAGTGAGTGATTTAAAATTGCCCAAAGTTGAGGGCCAAAAAAAACTGGAACTTTTCCTGGTCACGGGATAGTACCAGTAGTTGAGCATGGCTTTTTAATTCACTTTTGTTGGTATATCAAAACCCCTCGTTCTTGAATAGCTGTTATTTGTGTTACATGCACCTTCAATGGGAGCGTCATTATTTGAAATTTTATGTAAATGACAAACAATGTAGTTTCCCATCACAAAGTTCAAATGCTATATATTATTTTGTATTGTTACAAATATTGAACCATTAAAACCAGAGTAACTACAGCTCACCAGTGGGAACACTAATGCTTGTACCGTGTACTAATGCACACAAAATTGCAATAACATGTGGTCTATGAAGGTCTTTTATAGTAAAAAATATACAGACAAGCATTTGATGCATTGACACCTTGAGCAGAAGTAAGTGAAAGAGATCACACTGTGCACTATTGGGACCTCATAAAAGCTCATCACCTTGTGTGCCATTGTGATCTCACAAAGCTCATCACCTTGTGTGCCATTGTGACCTCACAAAGTTCACATCCTTCACAGAGAACAGAATGTGGGCCAGGCACATTTTTTCATGAAAAAAAAAAGAAATTAATTCATGTTCTTATGAATTCCAGGCAGAACATAGACATGCTACCACAATACTAACTGTAAATATCAAGGCTAAAAAAAAACTTCTATGGATGACTAAAAATCCATGTTTTTCTCCATATCTGTGACAAGTTGATTAATTGCTTGTTAGAATCCCCCCAGGGCATTGCTGACCAATGTCACGTACAAATCTAATACTCCGTTTACTAAAGAGGAGATTAAAAAAAGAGAAACACTAGGGAATCATGTTGACCTTTTGTTTTCACTGGCAATGCGTCATTGTGTCACTTCCTGTGACCAGGGTCATGTCACTCTCCACCAGACTCCATATTCTTCCACTTCCCCATAATGCCCTGTCGTGTGGCTATACTTCAGGCATTTCAATCTCATGTTCAACAGGAAGTCCTGGCATTTTAAAACTAATATTGCACCTACAAAACCATCCCACATGAGCCTTAAGACAATCCACAAGATTCAGAACCACAACACGTTCCCTAAAGGACCAGCAAACACTTATATAAGCCAATACGTCATGCTGATGCCCTTATAGTTAATCCAGCATGAGTCCAATACAATGCACAGAATTCAAAATTCAAAAACCATCCTATGTAGTCATCATATAGAATCTACAATAAATACATAAATAAATTATTCCTCTTGCGCAATTGGCCTATATATTGGCCTTATGATTCTACAGGGTAGGATTCAAAATCAAATTGATCTTGTGGAATCAGTCTATATGAGTCACATAAAATTGACAGAAGTGGGTGTCGTTCGGACAAGTGTTTACATTTTAGAGATGGGAGTATGGTATATTGATGGGAGTATGGTATATTGTAATGGTTATAAAATATAAAAAGGTGTTAGTCTGTTTGGGCAGGGCTTGCCATATCAGCAGTTATATTGCTTGAAAAATGGAGTGAGAACAGATTGAAGCGTATGTTCTAACATGGCCAATTAAAGAAGCCGGGAAGTGATTTTTTTTTTTTTTTTTTTGTGTCATGTTCCTTTGAGAGAGCAAAGATGTTTGAAATGAGATCCAGTTTGTTGGAGACAGATTGCATCTGCTTTTCCAGCCGAGCAGTAACTCACTCTTGGCCATGATTAGCAAAACGAGCACTTCTGAGTTTTTTGTCACATTTCTTTCATACAGCTAAATTAACAGCGACACTCGCTATGCCGTTCGAGCCAGGAACCAGCCAACCTCCAGCATTTCAGCGCTGAGGTCGAAACGCCCGACCGGATGTTCCACAGGGAGTGTATTTTTCGTGCGTTCCGAAATAGTCGGTCGCGGTTAGCATCGCGAAGCATCCTGCCTTAATGGAAACGCACGGATCCTCCGGCCGCAGTCACGGAATCCCTCCCCCCAGGTGAGTCACGGCCCGTCCGCGTCGCTGACGTGCCGCGCGGTCGGACCGAAACGTTTTTTTTTTTCTTTCTCAGCGTCGAGGCGGGGGCTTGTCCGTCACCTCTCTGAGCGAAAAGGGCCGGGAGGACGTACCGCGAGCTGGAAGGTAATCCTCGCTCCCCACAAACGGAGGATTTAATTAGATTTTCTGTTTTAATCGTTTCGAGGCGCGGCGTCTAATTCCGACTTCCTCCCCCCCCCGCCCCCGCCCCCGCCCCAGTTCGCGGGCGATGTTCCGCTGTGTTGTGAACTCGTGTCGCGCTAATTTGCACCCGCCGCACTTTATCAGCGACAGATGATAAGTGACACAGATAACCAGCTGACTCGTCTCCGAGACACCGCTGCTCTTCAGAAGATGGCCTTTTCTTTGTCTTTCGGGAACGCGGTGGCAAACTGCAACTGAGCCAGATGTGTTGCTGCATGCGTTGTGTCATTAGAGAGCATCCCTTGACTTGTTCTTTGCCCTGAGATAAATGCAACAACCCCACTGATATTCTTTTACAGATTCCCTAAATGCAGGTACTGGCAGATTTGCAGTTGTTCAATTACAAAAGTGCATACTGTTTAGTTACAGAAACTGCTTTTAATTTTCTCAGTGAAAGATCCCAACTGATTTAAAAAAGAAAAGACAAGAAAAATCCATTTTCTTTTTTTTTTTTAAATAGCATTTTTTTGGGGGGGCGTAGATCTAAAGCATTGACTTCTTAAACCGTCTTCAAATGAGTTCCAGTCTCACCTCACTAAAACATCCTTAGGCCACTCCTGAGAGAACATTTATCCTAACATTCCTTAAGTTCAGCGAACGTTCCGAGAATCGAACACCCCTGAATACCCTAGGCCTCGGCAGACAGTAATTCTTTACACACATTATTTTTTTTTGTCGAAAAGCCCGTTTTTCCTGTTGAAAGCCATTCTCATGCACTCAGATATTTCAGTATTGATCAGCATTATGTAACATTTCAATTCGACTCCATGACATTTTTGGAAGAAAATGATTCTTAACCCTCCTGTTATGTTGCGGGTCAAATTGACCCTTTTTAAAGTTTGAAAATCTAGGAAAAATACTTAAAATTATTTTTTCAGTATGAAACTTCTTCTACTGGCCTTAATTAGTGTAATCAACATTCTAAATGAAAATGGTTAATTTCATGTATTTGCAAACCCCCCCTGTATGTTTATATCACCCGGGAACATTTTGCTGTACCTAAAAAATGAACAGAACAGGAGGGTTAAAGGCAGAGACTTAGGGGGGGGTGCAGATCCATCAATAAGACCACCTTTGGCGAAATAATTTCCGACAGGCAGTGAAAACTTCATTATTCCTTCCGGAAAAAAAAACAAAAAAACAAAGCAGCCGAAGCAAATGGACTCACGACTGGGGCCTTCGGAGGCTGGTGGGGCAGCATCCTTAATGACTGAAACAGAGGTGATTTAGTACGCACGAGGCTCCAGTGTTGATGATGACCTGTACTCACAACCGCGGTAAGTAACGAATTAACGAAAGACGCGGGTCGATCCCGGAACGGAAAATGTCAAAAAAAAAAAAAAAACCCCTCCGCTCTTTAATTACGGTCGGCTGTGCCCCCCCCGAGGAACCGGCGGGCGTGGGGGGGGGGGGTCGGGGGCGACGGCGGGAACGTCCAGCAGAGAGGACCGGAGCCTCTCCCCCTCAGGAACTGCGAACTGCTTCAAATCGAAGAGGCCCTCGCCCGCTGTGTTTTCTCTCGTTCATTCGTTCTGCGAGCGGTGGGCTTCCCGCTACTCAACGCCGGCGAGCATCTGAGTCTTGACGGGGAAGGTTGCGGAAACGGGTACGAACGAAGATCCGAAAAAAAAACAAACGGCGCGGAAAGCCATTGCGGGCCCCACGCGCGCGACGGACGTGAGCGACATCGCGAAAAAGAGTCACACGTCGAAATTGGCGAGGGATTGGGGAAAGACCGACGTTTTAGCGGTAACCGTACACGCGGCGCTTATGTACGGCGGAATCCCGTTTAAAAAAAAAAAAAAAAAGGAGCACGAGTCCGCCTCAGACCTTAGATGTTCTCTCTCTCTGCCGGCGTAGATGGGTTCACCAGATGGGCGCGTGTTCACCGCAAACGCAGAGAGCCGCTTCGCCCTGCGCGCGATTCGATCGCGGCGATCAGATACGGCTACGCGGGCCGGCAGGGATTAATGATTCAGAGGGCTCGGAAGGAACAGGAAAAAAAAAGGCAAGAGGGGGGGAAAAAAATGAAAATAAATCCGAGGCACGGGTCGTTCTGGCAAACTAATTAATTCGCTTTGTGCGCCTGTGCAGTGCGCTAAATATGTGCGGGCACCAAAAAATGAGCGCGAGTTTAAAATGGCGGTTATCTGCGACCAGTGACATCGGCCAAAGAACAAGAGCAGAAGCCACCACAAATGTAATGTTGCCTTTAGCAGGGAAAACCCCTCCAACTCCTCAGATATACCAACCAATCATCCACCCCCCCCCCTCCACCCCCCGCCATTCTCCCCGACGACATAGGAGAGCGGAGAACCTTAAAGCGAAGTAATGACTCGTTAGTTTTTAGAAGCACGACACTGCCAATCGCCAAACGACAGCCTTTGTGACCGCGTTAAATCTTTATCCAAAGACGGCATTATCTTGTTTTATTAGGAGAGCTGTTTATTGGCCACTGAGTGTTTTTATTTTTTTATTTATTTATTTATTTATTTATTTATCGTTCGCTCGGTTCCAGATGCTTCCGGGCAGCTCATATGAAATAAACACGGACGAGGAATGTCTGTTGAACATAACGAAAAACGATCGGCGCTAACGTGTCGAGAAAATCGGAAACATCCAAACCGATAAAGCCACATCGCCATTTTACTTCGCAGGCAAGGATGCCAGTAGAACGCCTGAAAATGAAAAACTCCCGCCTCAGTTTTTTTTTACAAGCACACGAATTATTCGCTGCTAACGTGAGCGTTTAACAGAACAAACGGACGTCGGGACGGTCCGGCGTCAACAGTGTGCCCGCGCTCATTCTCCGTTGAGTAGAACCCGCGCCGTAGCGCTTCACACCTGCAACGTTTCCAAGGCGATGGGGACTTCAAGGGAAAGCGCTGGGAAAACTAGCGCCATCGCCAGCAGTTTGATTAAAGTACTGCCTACAGCCAGCCTATGGCCAAATTAAAGCCTTTTAACGGTAATTAAAACAAAAAATAAATAAATAAGACGAAAAAAAGGAAATCGCGGATTCACAAATGCTGCCTTTTAATGACCGCCTTCAGAAGTACATGATTTAATCTATTAAAACTAAAAGACCTTGCATTTATCAGTTCATATAAAAGCTTTACCGTCAAATGCCTCTGCCACAGTCAAATGCCTTTCAATTTCAGCGTTATGTTGTGTGGAGGTTTAATGGTCCGTGCCTGCAAATCGCCTGCAGAGTGTTGGATCATGGGCTCAAAAGGCAGAAACCAATGTTTAGCAATATATACGCCATTTTCCCATCAGTCACTGGGGCAGGGACCCGTCCATCCTCTGTTGCGGCAGGCTCGGACAGAACCTGCGGCTTCTTCTGAGAATTTAAGGGCCAAACTGCCAATTATATGTGTCTGCATATGTGTGTGTGTGTGTACGTGTGTGTGTTTGTGCATTTGTGTGTGAGCGTGTGTGTGCATTTGTGCATGTGTGTGTGCATTTGAGTGCGTGTGTGCGTGTGTGTGTGTGTGTTTCCATCCATGCGTGTGTGTGTGATTCACTTCCCCATCTTTGCCAAACCCCTCTGGCATTGTGAAAGTAAGCCGGTATCTCCCATTGGACGGAGAGATGATCAGACGGCCTTTCCCAAACCCTGCTGGACGGTGAATGCCTAGAGAGGGGTGGTCAGGTGTGCCCTCTGCATGTTAATATTGGAATAAAATGTGTCCATTTATACGCTATTAATGTACAGCATATGGCCGCAGATTAATGGAGCTGGGCATTCAATGCCTCTGCTGAGCTTAAGAACAGCTGTGATTGGCTCGCCTCTGCCTCATCCTGTGTGCCGTTATTTCAAGCCAGGTTTATCCAGGAGCGGCCCGTAGCAGTTTTTCAGTTCCATAGATCACTGGAGGTGTGTGTGTGTGTGTGTGTGTGGAAGGGGCTGGGTACATGACTCAAGTCCCACCTGGGGGTGGGTGGTATCAAATGCGACTTCCCTGCATTAGTGTAGTCGTGATTGAAATGCCAACGGGCTTGTGCCCTGCGGTGGTTTCAGCGTGGGCATTTCGTGTGTTTCGCGAAATCCTTTGAAAATCAGAGCGGCTACGGCAGCGGGGCATCGCACGGCACCGCGGGATCCCAGACCCGCGTCGCCGAATTTTAAGTGAACTGACGTCAAAGCAAACGGCAGCAAATGGTCACCTGATACCGCAAGCGGTTTGACGGAGAAAGCGCTGTACATTGGTGGCACTGTAATAGTGGTCTAATCACCCGGATGCAGAATTGGGGTTTTTGCAGGCTCGTAAAAGACACACTTTTCGTTCGCTCCAGATCTTCACGCGTCGCAGACGCCCACCGTGCTTTTTCAGCCGCTTCCTGCCTTCTCGTTTCGCGGCTCCAACAGGAAGAGAGAACGAAACGAGAAGAAGAAGAAGAAGAAGAAAAAAGAGCGGCCTGACTTCTCTCGCGCTCCGCGCTGCGCGTGATGGATCCGCGGTCGCCGCGTGAACAAGCGGCCGCTGTTTAAAACGCTCAGGAGCTCTGACAGTGGAGCGGGAGAAAGAAAAAAAAAAATGTTGGCGGTACCTGCGTTTTTTTTTTTTGTTGTTTTTTTTCTTCTCTTTTTCTCCTGAGTTTTGCCTTGGGGCCCCGGTGGATTTATTACCTGTTTAACACCTGGTGACCGCCGCTGCGCCATTACCAGGCCTCCTCCTCCTCCACCGCTCCTCTTGTACCGTTTAAAAAAGCTCTCGCCCCGCGGGGCTCGGCGTCCGCGCGCCCCGTGCTGACGGGACGGCGGAGGCGGACGTCACGTGACCCGGGCGCCGAGCACCCTCCCGGATCGGCAGCGCGGGCTGCGCGTGACTGTGATCGGGCGCGCTCCAAATCTAAAGGAACGAGGAAAAAAGTCAAATAAATGAAATGTGAATAAATTGAATATGAATTGCGGTGTTTCCCGCTCATAGGTTTTATATTAGCAGCTGTCCAGGTATAATTATAGACCTGTTGTAACAACAAAACTCTGAAGGGTTTTTAACTGAAGTCGACATCACAGAAGTCTGCTTCTGGTTCACACCTGCCTAATCTGATACATTAGCGAGATAACAGGAAACTGCCAACTGTGCGGTTGTGATTCCGAAACACGCTCTGGAATGATGAAGTGACATTTCTTCCTCAAGCGCATTCAACGAGGCAAACGTTTCGCAAACATTTGATAACACGTCCAAACTCTTTTCTGTTAGCCACCGTATGCCTGAAAAGGTCAAACAAACTAGATGGAATTTGGGGGAATTCAGTGAGTAGAATATAAGATTAGATGTGTTAACGCTTACTACACTACACTACCCAGCATTTGCTGGGCACAAGCCAGCCACACCTTTCTCCTTTGGAATGTTGTATGTCACAGGAACTTTGACATCTATCACACAACAAAAAATCTTGGTGCAAATCGCTGCTCTCTTTCCAACTAACTGTATTGACCCTGGAGAAAAGCACTACAAATCTAGACGTGTTGGGGGGTTTAGTCAATACCAGAAACAGCTCAGAGGTCTAGTCAAAGCTCGTATGATGGACAACGTTTATGTGAGGCCAACTTGACGAGAAGAGGCCATTTTTACGGGGACTGCAGGTATTTATGATTATATATTTTTGTTTTATTGAAGGTATTTCGTTAAATGTCACACATAGACCAGCTGTTATTATTATTTTTTTATACAGTAAACCGCTGTGTAATATAACTAATAGACCATGTTAGGTCTTTTGGGCGTTACCCCCGAGCCTCCTCCCCTCATCCACCAGCACCGACTACTACCACAAGGATTCCAGACCTGCGGAAAACACTGGAAATGCGCTTCGTTTTTGCATTTTAGTTTTTTGTGTGTGAGCGTTCCTCACACCTGGCTCCATTGTGCCGCTGATCCACGCTCTCTGTGTTCTGGTGTGTTCCAAACACCCCCTCCCCCCCCACCTCAAGGCCTAATGAACTGCACCCAGCCCGGCCTTCTCCGCTGCACCGCTCGGTGGATCTTGACTAATTCGCTCTCCGCCTCTCGTTAATTTCTGTGGAAGTGGCTCGATGGGAGCGCGGCTGCACGCACGGCTGTCCCTCGTTGGCGCGGGGAGGCCCGGGGTGCGTTTCCCTCCCCGCGCCTCCCCGCGCCTCCCCGGCCTCCTCTCATTCGCTCGGCTGCCCGAGAACAGTCAATAAAGGGCTGAAGATTCTTCATTAGGCCACTAATGATAAACTGATTATGCTCTCGGGCTGCTGAGCTCCAGCCCACTACAAGACTTTCACACTCCCTCTTTTCCCCTTCTCTCACAGACACACACTTACACTCACATGTACACACACACACACACACACACTCACGCACACACACACACACACACACACACACACACACCACACATACACGCACACTCACCATCACACCCCACACACACCCACACACACTCACGCACACCAACACACCATCACACACTACATGCACACCACAAAACACACACACACACACTTACACAGCACACCCATACACAATCATGCACACACATACATGAACACTTAAACTCACAAATACACACACACGCACACATACGCACAAACACACACACGCACACTTACACACACATGCACACACACACACGCATGCATGCACACACACACACACGCACACACACACAGCACAAAACCCTCTCTGTCTCACTCACATACATTATCTCACACACAGGCTCTTTCTTTTATACACACACACACACACAACACACACACGCACAAAAAATGATACTTACATGCACCCTTGCATGCAGAATCACATGTATGCTTATTCTTTCTCTCTGGCACACTCCTACACACATACATGCATAAACCCACACATCCCTGTCATGCCTACACATATGCACACACCCACACGCACCCTGACACACACACACACACACATACGCATGCACACAGTCACATTGCACACAATATCTATCGCTCACAACACACTTTTTATGCTATAATACCTGAGGAAGGCTTTCCAGTTAAAAAAAAAAAGTCTTAATGAAAAAGAACATAATTGTAAAGTGCGTTGCTACAGCAACATTTGTCTGTAAAATAAATATACCCATCAAGGCCAACTCTGTTTGGACCTATTCAAAGAATGCATATAAACGTACAGACTAGCATCATGAGAAAGAATAACGGTGTGAACTGCAGTAACACCAAGAACAAAAGCTCCGATGCAGGATTAATACATTCTACCCAGCTTCTGCCAGATTGGAAAGTTAATTTGATGAAATCTCCATTTGAGTGGGAAACAAAAAACAACAAATAAAAACAAACAGTCTTTGATTAAATCCATGCTACTTTGGTCTGGGGTTTTGAAATCTGACTGGACACGCTAGTACGTCTCATGTATCTTACCTGGAAACACAATTCTCAAGGGTATGCTGTTCTAGAGTCAGTGGACCTGCAGACCCCAGAGACACTGTCTGTTTAAGAGCATTGTGAAACAGTCACATATATTTTATTCTTGTCATACTGGTAATCTGCACTCAGTATTGTAATATTTTAATCAGGTGCCTGCCACAGAAAAACTCTCGCTGGATTTTTTTTTGTTGAACCGCAAACTCGCTTTGAAACTGTGGCTCTATTATGTTGTGCAAAAATATACCTTATGCAAATGTGTCCAATGCTGATGTTACGAACTATCCCTAAGAGAGCATAATATCTTTTCAAAGCAGTACTTTTCCGATTTCTGATATTGCTCTCACCTATTATGGCAAAAAAGGATGATTTCATATTTAATGCAGTAGCATTCTAAAGGAAATAAATACATTATACAAATACATACGTAAATACAAATGCATTAAGTCGATTTTCAGTTAAGTACACGTTCTCGTACACGCTCTCCGATCGTCGTTATTCTCGGTGAGGCGTCCTCCATTTTGTAGCGCTTGGACAAGCCGTCATTTGGTTGATTTCAGAGCCGGCTCTACTGTACCTCTGTCTGAAATTATAACCGAATTATAATCTCAGACAGCCGGGCAGCACACAGAAGATAACCAGGCTGTGATGTAATTACAGCTGGTGACTCTTGCTCAGTCCCTTTAGGAACAGAAAATGACTTTTTAAAAATCAATACGGTCTGAGATGAAGGCAGTGTCAGAGGGGGAAGCAACTACATGCTTCCCGCCGTCTAATTCTGTGAGCTTAATTAAGTGATCACCATCTATAGAGACACCTCTATCTATAGACACCTAATCTATCAGTTCACTTCTATAGATCACCCCAATCCTATAGAGATCTCATCATACATCACCAATCCTACAATCAGCCTCTAGGTACCATCATGTAGCAACCCCTTCCTATAGAGATCACCCATCCATGGATCATTGAATCCTATAGAGATCACCTCAATCCTATCAAGTTCAGCCCCCTCCTATAGAGATCACCCCAATCATATAGCAATCACCCTCATCCTATAGAGATCACCCCCATCCTATAGAGATCATTACAATCCCATAACAATCACCCCAATCCTATCAAGTTCAGCCCCCTCCTATAGAGATCACCCCAATCATATAGCAATCACCCTCATCCTATAGAGATCACCCCCATCCTATAGAGATCATTTGAATCCTATAGAGATCACCTCAATCCTATCGAGTTCACCCTCTTCCTATAGCAGTCACCCCACATAACCTGCTATAGAGATACCATCTATGAAATCACCCTCTATAGAGATCACTCCATCCTATAGAATCAACTCCTATAGATCACCCAATCCTATCGAGTTCACCCTCTTCCTATAGACATTCCACCTATAGATCCTCCTTAGAACCTCACCTATAGAATCACCCCTATAGAATCACTCCACCTTAGAACCACCCTATAGAGATCACTCCACCTGAAATCACCCTCATAGACCTCCCGTCCATGAAATCACTCTATAGAGATCACTCGTCCTAAGGTCCCCGTCTATAGAATCACCGTCTTAGAGACACCCGTCTATAGAAACACTCCCTCATAGAGTCCTCCCTCTAATCACCGTCTATAATCACCCGTCAGAGATAGCTATAATACCCCTCAGGATCACCGTCCATAGATCACCGTCCTTAGAATCCCGTCATAATTACCCCTCTAAGTTACCCTCTATAGAATCACCGTCATAGAATCCCTCTATAGGTCACTCCGCCCTAGCCCTTAGGCTGTAAGCTTTGGACACGTGCACTTCCATCAGCAGTGCAGTCACGTTTCTCTCGTATACCGCAACTGTTTCAGACTTTGTTTGCGTAATTGGACTTCACCCCAGAAGTTTGGCGTCGTTCTTGCCGGTCGCGTCGAGGAAAAAAAAAAATCAACGTTCTTGTTTTTCTCAGCAGAAGTGCACTCCCGTTCGCGTTCCATATGGCGCGCGCGCTATTAATAATATCTTCACCTGTATTTGGACAAACGGAGAAACGGCACACAAAAGGGAGCAGAAAAGAAACGGCCAGCTGGCACCGCGGCGTCTGGGTGTAGTCAGCATGCTCGTGGCCCACTTGTTTCGCTAATCTCCGCAAAACGTTCCCAGCGTCAGCAAAACGAGAAGCGAAATCCTTCGCTCGTCCCGTTCCTGGGCCACGTTTTGCCCTCAGGACAGCTCTCCTGTGAGGATGAAGGCGTGTCAGCCACACTTTTCCAGTCCTACCTATTCCCGAAATGTGTCACTTGTGTGCACTCCCTAACATATCTTTTCCCAAAAGACACTTGCACATCTAACTATCCTAACCCTTTAAGTTGCACCAGGCCGAGGGGTTTTTTTCTTTCTTTTTTTTTTTGCATCTGTTACAGTTTACGATGAAATTTTCAAGTCTACTCAAAAGATGCGCCATTTGAAAGTGTTAAAACTCCAATGGGACCTGCAACATCTCAACATGGACGACTTAACTTCTACCCAGTACACTGCCAGCCAGTGTCAAGCTATTATAGTTACGACCAAAAAGCATTTTAGGTAATAAAATTATGTTTTTAACGATGTATCGGTTGTTTGGACAGGCATTGTTTCTCCTGCGTAAACAATCTTTTTCAGTGTGCATGCTGAGAACTTTGCCCATGGGTCTCAATGTTCTTGAGACTTCATGCCAACAAAGGTTGTTTTACAACATAAATTTGTTTAAAAAGTCTAAACAGAAGACTTGGCATTTGGAGGCCTTGGATGAAATGACTCGTCTGAGTGAATATTTGTGAGGAGGACAGTGAAAACAACTTTGAATCCACAGCAGAGGACATGTTGAGTGAAGGACTTGATCCCATTTTATATTGGCGAGCATCTAAATACATTCTCAAAATATTAATTTTTTCAGCACTCATAAATAAGGAGTAGGCATACTGAATAATAATAAAAAATATTTTGAGAATTGTGGGAATTGAGAATATTTTGACATGATGAATTGATGGGGGTGGGAAATTTGGCAAAAACTTCAGTCAATGGATTTCAATCAATGGATTAGTGAACTAGACAGCTAATGTATTTATTTTCTACAATCTTCCAGACCTGCTGCTGCCAGAGGTTACAAGGAGGGGGATGTGGAAAGGGTGGGGGGATAAGGAGATGGAGAGAGAGGGTGACAGGCAGTGGGAAAAAAGCTACTTATAAGCATACTTTTTCAAGAGAATATAATATACAATATAACCAATTTACACCACGAAAGACCCATAATATTATTTGGTTACCAAGTGTCCTTCTGGAGTCTCCAAATGGCCTTTTTGGAAACCTGCCCAGACATAGCTCAGAAAAAAAAACTGTGCCGCATGTTTATTTTTGGTGGTATCGTCATCAAATTTGACCGGAGCTGTGGCTGTGGCTCCATTATGTTTCTAAGCCAACCAGGCACAGCCAACAAGCCTCTGAATCACGCAAAAAAAAATGATCAGGTGTGAACAAAAAACCTCTACTGTGTTTGAGCTTATGTTACTTTGTTTCAGTAATATTCAGAGTAATTCTGACTCATGGAAAAACTAACTCCCAATGGTTGCCCTTCAGAAGAGACTGTGCCTGTACTCCAAAGGGTTCAAGAATAGTAACCGTTTTTCAAGTCAGTTTCAGCCCTTAAGGGGATTCTACTTAAGGGGTTAAGAAGTCACCGATTTTGTCACATACAATTTGTCATATGTCAATTATGTTGTAATTATGTGGATGTAATGCCATATATGTGGGATGCTTCGTCAAAGCCTATGTGGGAGTAAGACCGTGTACATTCTTTGTCCTCACAAATAATGAAAAATGAGATGTAGTTGGTTCCATGGAGGAGGAGCGCGTCATTCAGTGAGTCTGGGTGCCGCTCCTAGCATCCCAGACTGGCTGGTCTGAATTAGGCTTCCGACACAGCGAGATTACAGGCTTGTTGTAATCCCCGCGCCCTTAAAGGCTGCTAGCCGCGCGCGCCGCTCTCAGAAATCCTCCCGGCATTTCTTCTCTGATGGATGCTCAAAACACATCATTCACCCGCAACCTTGCGGTTTCATCTGATTAGATTTCCTCTGTCGTTTTTCTGACAGGCAAGAACAGGGCAGTTTACACACACGCACACAAACACGCATACATACACCCGCACACACACACACATGTTTAAAAGGCAAAGCACATCTGGATTAACACCACTGTGCCTTCACAGGTCAATCCGTAGGGGTGACCTGCTGTCCGACCCGTTTGCACATTGAAAATGTCGCTGTTGACGCCCCCCACACCCCCCCCCCCCACCCCATACCCCCAGCCCCCACCCCCCGACGCTCAGGGGCAGAGCATGACTAAGCGCGTGCAGCGTCTTAAGAGCTTTCGGCTGGAGGACGCCCGCTCGCTGCCCCCCCGCTCCTCACAGCTCTGCCCTACCCAAAAACCCCAGGCAAACAGAATTGTGGGAACTGTGAGTGATGCGATTATGTTCGCCTCCCTTCTGTGAGTGACACAATTACGCAAGCACCCCTCCTGTGAGTGATGTGACTACGCACACACCCCTTCTGTGGGCCCTGTTCCTTCGGGCCAGGCTGTCACAATGGGAAGAAGAGGAAGTTGACGAGGGTGGGGGTGGGTGGGGCGGGCAGTGCATCTAGAGACCACTGATTCGTCCGATGCTTCTAATCACCATTTCCCGTCGTTTGTCGTTTTCTCTTTCCATAAGTCGAGGATTAATGAACAGAAAACGTTTTTCACCGACCTGAATCAGCTCTCATTAGTAAAGGCAAAGAGCTGTAATCTACGCCGCCAAAACACCTCGCCACACAGCCTATTAGCACTTTTATGACATCATTCAAACCGCAGCTGCGCGTCTTCGACTCTGACACGAGTGAGATGGAGGCAGTAGACGTCTCGCACTGGTAGTGTGGGGTTTCAAAGATCCGGGCTCGCATCCGCAATTAGCACGTCTTTCAACAAAATTTATCTCTCCCCTGTTATCAATAAAATTAGAGAAATTCTGTGTTTTTTTTTCTTTCATTGTTGCAGTTAAATTAAGATGTGATTTATAATAATTGTGATGGTAAAATGGTGCTCTCAAATTTAATTCGATCAAAATATATAGTTCGTCATATAGTAACTTGTAACAATGGTGTGTATGAACAGTACTATACATACCTCACGTTGCGGCTACGCGCTTATCAAGCAGAGCGTCTGTCTTCGCTCCGTCTTCCTCAGATAAGACAGGAGGAGGGTCTGTTCTGTCGCGAAACCGTTTGATGGAACACCTCATCTTATGTGTCGTTGGTAAAAAAAAAAAAAAAAAGAAGAAGTAAAAATAGCAGAGATGAGCTGTAATGGTAACGAGCCGGGAAGGACCCGGTGACACGTTTCGCCGTAAAGTGAAGAGGGTTATCTGCCCCCATCACTCCCTTAGGGTCCACTGGCAGGAGACATAAAAGGAACGACTGACTAGCTGCAATAATTTACTCTGAAACTCAGTTTCAGAAAAAAAAGAAGAAGAAGAAGAGAAAAAAAAAGAAAAAGCCCATCCCACAATGCCTTGCATTCACGGAACCGTTTCCTCCTCCGGGGAGTCAAATTTATGACAATGGAACTCTAAGTTTGCCGGTATACTTCTGACTGCCGGCTCTCACGGTGTCCTGTGTACAGTAGAGCACTTGTCTTCCGGGACAGCGAACCCTCCAGTCCTGACATCGCGGTACAGATGGGAAGGGGGGCGCGGAGGGGGACTGGGGGGGGGGGGGGAGAACAGACTGACTGATCACAGACAGAACGCGGAAGCTTTGAGGCTCTGGGCTGGAATACTACTCACGGAGCCAGCAGCCCGCCAAGGCGAACTGGGAGAGGAGTGCGCTCCAGACACAGCCGGGGGGGAGGAAGGCAAGATGGCCGCCTTCGGGGGGAACGAGAGAGGAGAGGAGGGGAAAGGGCGAGGGCGAGGGTGGAGGGTGAGGGTGACAGAGAAGAGGGGAAGAGAGATGGAGGGAGACTGACAGCCATGAAAACAGAGGGAGAAAGACAGAGAAACAGATAGTATTGTCAGACAGAAATAGAGTTGGATAGACAGACATTTTAAACCAGATTACAGTGCCATATGGGGGACCTACGGCACTTTGTAGGAGTGACTGAAGAGTTAATCACAAACAGCTTTTTTCTTTCCTATATAGCACTCAGGATAGGCATTGACTCGCAGAAGCATCAGCATCTGTATTTACTAATTCTGAATTTACCTGTTTTATAAATCTGCAATTACTTGCTAAATCTGAAGTTATTTATTTACTAAACTGATTTACTTACAAAATCGGAGCTTGCTTATTTACTAAATCTGAATTTACTTATTTACTAAACCTGAATTGACTTATTTTGTATTTAAGTAAACTGCATACCGTCAAAAACAAAACAAATCAAAAAAACTCATTTCCTATACCGTGTTTAGCTTGCTTCACAAGGGGGTTTTTTCCCTGAAAATCTGAAAATCATTAGAAAAACTCTGTCCCCATCATGTACTGCACATTTGGTGACATATGAAGAAGGCATTATCACAGATACTGTGCTAATACAGGGTTTATGGATATTATCATGGATTCTGGGCTAATACAGGGTTTATGGATATTATCACAGATACTGGGCTAAAACAGGGTTTATGGATATTATCACAGATACTGGGCTAATACAGGGTTTAGGGAATATCACGATCTGGAAAACAGGTTTTGCATGTGAAAAGATCAGGATAAAATGGCTTATTTTACTGAAAACAGTTAAACCTTCAGAACAAGACAAGTTCTCTATTTAGAGTTAAAACTGTATAAAATCAGCATTTGTCCTAAATTTCGATTTACAATGAAATTAAGTTTTTAGTTTTTACCTTCGACAATAGAGTTTCACAAGTTCATGTCAAAATGACTTCTGCATCCAAGTGTAGAAACACAAAAGAAAGCAGAAAGTTGGGGACATGTGTGTCTTGAATCCAGGCCTTGGTAAACGGAGGAGTTCAGTATGTTCACTGGGCAAACCTGGCTATTTTTATTTAATTTATTTTTTTTGTAAGAATTGTAAAATAAAATGTCACAGGGTTAGCACAGCACTTGCCCCTTCTCCCGAGGATGGCACTCCTCATTCATATGTTATTTTGACCTCTGGAACTACCTTGTTTCTGCCATTATTGCTTTAATTCTCAGAGGCCCTCGAAGCAAATTAAGAACGTACAACAAAGACCTTTCGAGCTAAATTATTTTGATCATCCAAGCATACGCATCGGTGTGTATCAAACAATTTCTTTTAGACCACGGTTTGCTCTGTATGAGTCACTCTCTAATACATTGTTTTTCTTTAAAAGAAAGTACATTTACATTTGAGGGAACATTTTGATTCCAGGCAGACACTTTCGGTTCAGATCTTAGATTGCGGCGGGCCTAAAGTATCAATCTCAATTTGGACCTTTGACATTTTAAATGCCCTATTGCTATTGCCAAAATGTTTTCTGCAAAACTGATAAAACGAAGGCATGTCACAGGCAAGGTGTTTTATTTGTTGCAGAAAACAATAAAAAGACTTGACTCAGCCAAGACCTTAATGGGATAAAGTATATAGCAGATTTACCTGCTTCAGTCATTTCCAGGTATCTAGCGCCCTTTAAATCTCAGAACCCCCTAAAATGGCTGCTCTCTGGCTGAGGAAAACCATTTCAATAAAATGAAACAGAGATTTTTGGCCTAGACCTTCAGGCACACAATATTCTTATGGAATATTACCTTTATGTATGGTATTTCAGTAACCTTTCGGAATAGCATTACTATAAAGGGTTTATATTGACCAGTGACTGCTCATCATTTATTGAATTTTAAGTGATTTTTATATGTACTTTAACCACATGAAATAAAGTTTGACATTTACCAGATTCTAGATGTAATCTATATTTTGTAATTAAAATGCAGTATTTTTATCCCAACCATATGTTCCACAGTCAAGATGCATTTCGCAGTCGAGATGCATGCCATTGTCGAGATGCACGTTGCAGTTGAGATGCATGTTGCAGTCGATTTGCATGCCACTGTTGAGATGCATGTTGCAGCTGAGGTGCATGCCACTGTCGAGATGCACGTTGCAGTCGATCTGCATGCCACTGTCGAGACGCATGTTGCAGTCGAGGTGCAAGCTGAGGTCGAGGAGCATGACATTAGACCCGTGACAGCATGGGCAAAGTGATGGAGACTCAGCAGTCCTTCATTACTGGCCCCTCGTTAATGTCTCCCACTCACGGCGGCTTATGGGCGATTATGAAATAGGAACACCCTGCCTCTCGAAAAGCTGAAGTCCATATAGCAGTGATGGCCTAATCTAGCGTTATGGCGGAAAACTGTCAGCTGTTTAATTATGCCGGCGCTTCATCCTTCTGGCTGTATGCTAATGCGGAGCTAAAACTGCTTAGGGGACGTTTGTATGCTAATGCAGGTCTAACACTGTGTAAGGGACATTTGTATGCTAATGCAGGACTTAATCTGTATACAAGACATCTTCAGTGTTGTTTCTTCCCACTAGCTTTGATCAATCAATCAATCAATATCCATTCCGTCTTAACGGTGAAAAACCTCCGGTAGCGGTCTCAGTTGCTCGTTAAGCCTAATACTCAATCCGGTTACGTTAGGTGGTCGGGATGCACCCACGACCAGAAGAACCCGAGGACGAGGACCTCCACACCCAATCCCATCTAGCATTGCACACCTTGCTGTGAACCTGCAGAAACTGTGGAGCAACCGCGCCTCTGTTTTTATCAAATTCAAAGGGATGATTTGAAATTTAATCTCTTCTTTAGTGTTTAACTGAACTGTAGTACTTTTTTTTTTGCTTTAATATGCAGTCCCTACTGTGCAAATGTGTTGTAAATGCTTACGTTTTTCACAAGCACATTAACTTGTCCTGACCATTCACAGTACGCTTAAATGTGTCATCCCCTAATGAGTGGCACCTTTTCTGGGATTCAAGTGCGCCTGGGAAGCTGGAAAATGTTATTTTTGGTATTTACATGCACAGTGTGTTGAATTATGTAGAATATTTTATCAAACACAACATATTCAAGGCTCGTTTTATTGCATTGCACCCACAATTGTCTGAGGATGACAGTGAACCTCGCTACAGTATGGTGCATTTTATTCTGTTTTCACCTGAGGTAAAATGTCACTGACTGATGTGGAACACTAGTATTTTTGAATCAGCACTACCAAAATATTTGGCACACGCATCTTTTCATTTAGTTTGTTTGAGTATCCAAAAACTTGATAATATGTATATGAATACGTTAACATTTAATGTCCTGCTTTAAAAAATGAGGAGAATTCATTTCTTATGGAGATAACATTTCTTATCTCAGGAGTACTGCTTCATTCAACAATAATAATCTGTGCAGTTCAAGGAGCCACAAACATCTTTGGTGCCAATTCAGTCATGTGTCCCTATCGTCCATGCCAGAGACCAGGGGTTTTACCCCACCAAACCAGCCAAAATCAAATTCCTTCTAGGTCTTACATATCCATAGGTGAATCATTTTTAATAGTTTTCTGGCTGTGTGGCATTAACATGGAGACAGATGTTTGAATTCATAAACTAAAAATAAGTCAAATATGACAATTTGTTTAATTGGATTTTTTCAAGAGCCGCTACATTTATTGCGTATTTATTTATTTATTTATTTATTTCCCGTTTCAACTTTTATTGAACATGTAATGCGTTCCTACAGTCCGCAAATGGCTATGCCCATTACCCGCTACAGTGCCCGAGGCGCTTCATAAATGTAGATGGAAAAAAAAAAAAAAACGTCATTCAAAGATCAAAACGTGGAAAATGCGACTCTGCGGCGTACTCAGAACACGGGGGGGGGGCGACGGGAGACGGGGGCGCGCGATGAGGTCGCGATTAAACGCGTCTCCAGCCGCGCTCTGGGACGTCGAGCCGTTTCGCCGTCGTCTGAAACCGCGGCCGGCTCGCGGCCTTTCCCTGGAATACGGATCGCCGCCGTTGAAAGCACCGGCCCGCGTGAGCCGCAGCCATCGCTTTCTCCGCCTCCGTCGCTCCCTAAATCATTGCTGGCCTAATGGGCTTCTGTCATCCCCCCCCCCGGAGGTGCCCAGTGCCTCGACTGCCCACGTCAGAACATTAGGACCTGGGGGGGGGTGGGGTACATCCTCCTGAGAGGACAGGAAAAAAAAAAAAGTTAAATTGTTTTTACCATTTTTATATATTTTTTGTGGACATAATGCAAGTGCCTTCAGTGACAAAACCATGCTGCAGTGAAAAGGTTTTCAAAAATTGTATTTATTTATTTTTTATTGAATGTCACTCGTAGTGTTTTATTGAATGTCACTTGTAGTGTAGCCCCCCCCCCCCCCCCCCCCAACAGAGCACGCATTATCTCTCCAGTGGTGCTGAGATTCGAAGCGCTGCCACAACAATAAGAGATTTACTGTATGAGGGAATGAATGTCTGGAGCGCTTCTGAGCTGACATCCTATCCCACAACATGTATTACACACAACGGATAATGGCATTGTTAATCAATACGAACATAAATGTGCCATTATTATCTCTCGAGCCGTTTCTTCGGGGGAAAACACGGCTTCAGCATGGCTGATCTATGTGGCTGGAAGGCGGTGGAGAAGGTGAGCTCGCAGCGGTTGAACATCGTAGCTTGCTGGCATGGGTGAGGAAAGTCCCTGATGTAGCACCATGCACCTTCTGTTGAGTTCTCACTTGAATCAGAAAAGACTTTATTCTGTCTTGAGCCTCATCAGGAGGCCATAGCCTACATTCAAATCATAAATTGAAACATATACTTCAGAGATGACACTGAACATCTGTCGACATTCCACACTACAACTTTAACATGTGTGGTTTATTGGGAGAAGGCATTCAATAAAATCATCATCATCAAAAAACAAACAAAAATCAAAACAAAAACAACAACAGAACAGCAAGAACAACAAAAAGTAGCAACAACAGCAGCAGTACCATCATCACGATCATCATCATCAACAATAGAACAAACAACAAGAAGACCAACAAAAACAGCAGTGATTACAGCAACAACAGGAGCAACAAAAACATTAAAAACAGCAGCTCAGTCAGCTCATTTCTGCTTAACAATAGCTAAAAACCACAATCACATGATGTGAACCACTTTTTCTGTCCATGATTTATACTCAGGCTCTAAATGAATTCTCTGTCTGTGTTTTCCCCCCTTAAGTTATGAAGGTTATGATGCATTCATGATTTGCGTTCACCAATCAATGAAAGGACCTGAAATATGGACCTGGCTTGCAAACATTTCTCTAGAGTTCATCTCCCGATAATTAGTTCTCTCAAACTCTGCATAACATGGATGAGAAAAGCATTCCTGCAGAGACAGTCTGCAATTTAAAGGCACATCTATTCAAAAGCGATTTGTGAGTTGACTTTCGAAAGTGGTATATACCCACGCTAGTGAAAGTGTAGCTTTACATATTACTAGTAAACTATTTAAATGCTAATATTTACCATGCGTTGCTGTATATACATTTCCATTTGTACTCTGTAGAAGTACATCAACTGTAAATGCTAGGAAGTTGACTCCTGTGAAATACTCTACAACTGAAAGCACCAAAAAACCAACATAAGGGAAACAGAAGACTGAACTCAATTAAAATCGGACATGGAAGACGGCCTAAAAAATATCCATTGCAAACTGGTTGTATTTTGACTTGTATGCACTCGCTAGTTTAATTTTTAAGCAATATGCAATGAAATGATGTTAATCTGAGTTAGCAGGCTTAGCAGAATTCTGATACAAAAATACCAATGTATGACTATTGCTCAGTTACATTAAAACACACTGGATATGATCCTGTAGGTCAGTGTTTCGTGTTAATTATTAACTAATTATGAGGAGTGACAGTCTGTTAAATCTGTTTCGATTTTCTTGTTCGGTGGGATGATGGAGGAGGAGAGGGAGAGGTTCATTAGGTGAACGCTCCGTGTGTGGACGGTGTAAAACAGAGGGGAGTTGAGTCTGATCAGGGACTGCAGAGAACGTCTTTGTTGCCTGGGAGACTGGCTCATATTAGCCCTTTCATTGAAGAGCTTTGAAGCAGCAGGAGCAGTCAGTGCAGCTATTGAACTGAGCCGTAAGATATGAACACTACCTCTACTTGTGTGTGTGTGTGTGTGTGTGTGTGTGTGTGTCTGTGTCACAGGGAGATTCTGAGCTCCACAAAACGGTGGGCTCGACAGCCCTCATCAAACACCAACAGGGTTAGCATTAGTAGTCCATGCTATTAATCATGGGGGACCTGCTAATGTGAGTATTGATAATCGGTAGCTGAAGAATTATTTAGATGGAGGAGAGATTAAAATTAGACAGATTTTTTCCCCCTTTTTAGAACAGAATAGTAATCCCTCTCTTATCTGAAGGTTGCAAGGAAACCAAGGGCCTGCTGTGTAGTTTTGAATGATTTCAGTATTAAAGCAAATCAACAGAAAAGCACGGGCAACTTACTCAAAGCTGTTCAAAGGAAGGACCACACTGGGTAGAAGACCTAATAAGGTTTTTCAATTGATTAAAACATGTGGACGAAATGAACACACACACACACACAAACTGAATGCTCGGGCGAGCAGTTGGACTGATCTCAACACCAAAAAATGAAATCAAATCTTTTTATAATTGTGTTCACGTCTGGAGGGAAAAATTGAGCTCCGGCATGCAGACACATCCAGAAAACCCCTGTCTATTTGTAATGCATTGCTTCACTTTTAAATATATTTGATTCCGGGAATTAGTATTCAATTGATATTGCACATTTTCCTTCAAATGAGCAGAGGAACTCATGGAGCTACAACAATGCATGATTTACATTCTGGGCACAACGGCATCTTCCGTCTGCAGAGGATACATACCTGCCAGCTCACAAAGACTTCAAGAATATTGAGTAACATTCCGGTTAATTCTCATTTTTGTTTTGAGAAAGCCAAAACAAAAAAAAAGGAATGTTTGTTGTACACAAAACTTGGGGTATATGGATGACCATTCACTAGTCAGCTTCTTATTTTAATACTTTTTTAATTGCGCCTGATGTGTTCCCTCCGATTTAAAAAGTCAGTTTAGAAGGGCCACGGGCTGACTTGCTGAATTCGGCCCACTTGAGATGAACTGTTGGCCTGCAATGAGAAGAGAAGCAACTGCAGCCTGGCACTCCGTGTTCTGGAGGAGAGCTCACGCTTATCTGGAAGCTCTTAACCTAAAATTTGGGAATGTTCTGCGTAACCTGTAATTGTTAGGTGGGATATTGTACCAGGATTCAGCAATGTCCTCTTCTGGTTAGGGTTAGGGTTAGGTTAGGGTTAGGGTTAGGGTTAGGGTTAGGATTAGGATTAGGGATAGACGTGGCCCAAGGTCCAGACTAAATCATAACTATGCCAGTCCTGTGAGCAGTACATAGTGTGCAAATGTGTGTGTATGTGTGTGCATGCTCATGCATGTGTGTATGTGCATGTGCGTGTGTGTGTGTGTGTGCATGCGCATGTGTGTGTGTGTGTATACACCTGCGTTCTATCCGGTACTGATGACTCCTCTAGTTGAGTGTACCTGTACCAGGTGTGTATGTCATAAGCAGCTACTGGACTGCAGTGATGAGACACATCATCAAAAATGCAAAAAAAAAAAAAAAAGGGTCATATTTTATCTCAAAAGATGCTTACATTTACTGGCTTCTCAGACAAATCCACCTTTTCCTAGAGCTAAAAATAGCCCTGCTTCAGCTGAAGCGGTTAGTCCTTGGTTTCTAGTGGTTGCCGGCAAGATTGCATGCCGTAATCAGCGTGTAATTGGGCAGATGAGATGTGGCCCTTTTTTTTTCTGTTGGAAGGTAAGGGCACAGCGCTGCTGCTATTCGGCTGAAGGCTACGCTCTCTGTGAACCAGCGCCGCGGTCCTCGTATTGATCCGCCGTCCCAGGCGCAGCTGACCCGCGATAGTGCGAAGGGGAAGCAGGCGGGCGCCAGTCTTTTCAGTTTTTCAGGACAAGCGGGCCGGTGGGTGATAAAACAGGCGAAAGTCCTAATGCGGGCAGAGGCGGCCATTTTGGGGATCCCGCATGATTTGAGTTCAGTTGGTTTTTAAAATGGCAATGGCCAACACTGTTGGAAAATGCAAGTGTAACCGTTCTTCTTTGTTTCCACAGGAAAAGTCAAAGAAAAAAGCCTTAAAAATACCGAGAGTTGCAGATGCTATTTTCAAAGGAGTTGCATCACAACCGTTGCACTGAATTGGTCTTATTTCGGTTTCTGCTCCATTTCCTGCTGCCCAAAGTAACAGTGTTTATGCACCCGGTGGCATTTGCCGTTGAGTCCAGTAAAAATAAAGCACGAGCACCAGAACCAGAACAGCACTCAAAAATAACGACTGAAAGATGGACCAGGAGTTAAGGTGAGGCCTGGATTCAGTCAACAGGCAGCCTTCATTTTGATCAAGTACTTTGATTTTCATTCACCTACAGTCTGATGAGATAATGCTGGCAATCACTAGTTCACAAAGCAAAGAAGAAAACAAAAAGCCAACATTAAGGATCAATGCTAATTGAAAACAGGCTTTATTCTGAGATCAGGAAGTAAGTACTGGAAGACCCTCCCTCCCCTGAGCCTTACTGCCTTGTACAGGAGACACAAAACACATCACAAAATGGCAGCTTGTGTTTACTGAACCACACAGCTAATAGGGCTTGCATACACCAGGAACACACACACACACTCTCTCTCTCTCACACACTCTCTCTCTCTCTCTCACACACACACGCACAAGCATTCATGCACACATGCACGCAAACACACACACACACAAACACACTTTCTCTCTCAATCACACACGCACACATTCACACACACATGTATGCAAACACACACACACAAACACACATGTACACACGCACACACACATGCTCACACACACCAGACACACACATGCACGCACACACACTGCACACACACCAGAGTCCAAATTCTAGTGTTCTACGTGCCACACCTTTTTTTAAGGGGCTAATGTCCCTCAAAAAAAAATGCTCACCCACTGAGGGACATAGCTGAAACTTTGCTGTGTCGCTAAATCTGTCACATCTGCTGAGGTGAAAATGACTGAATTTTCCCTTTTATATAAAATACAGGTGAGCTTCTCTGCCTCAGACAGTTTGTGTTATAAAACAGTACTGCCACACTAATCCGCAGCACAAACACACTAATCCAGTGTAAACACTGAATCAGCAATATAACATAATGATACATTCTGCAGTGATTATTGTGATGATGTTTCTGCTCTGCTCTTGTCTGTAATTTCGCCTCCACTGGTTAAAGGTACATTTAAAAAAAAAAAAAACCCGTAAACACAA
This sequence comes from Anguilla rostrata, assembly GCF_018555375.3. NCBI lineage: Eukaryota > Metazoa > Chordata > Actinopteri > Anguilliformes > Anguillidae > Anguilla > Anguilla rostrata. Next base: position 6,495,591 of record NC_057937.1, read on the forward strand.
AAAATAAAGAATAATTCAGCTAAACCTGGCATATCCAGTTTTAGCAAACCGGAAAACCACAAATAGACAAGATTCCCCACAAAAACAGGATGCTAACATTTCTTCAGCATGAGGCAGTGCTGACATAAGATTTCCTGCTGTCACTGGCTGTTTTAAAAGTGCACATTTTGGCTCAGCATTTTTGGATTTGAATGCTCTTCGCCGTTCCAAAGTTTTAAATGCTGCTTTTGGGCCCACAGTTATGGAATTGAAAAGAAGTGACAGTTTATCATGTGCTGTGTAATTACAATTTTAAATATTCTACGTTGTCGCGGGGAAGAAAAACAGCGCACTGAAGCATTAGACTTCAGAATGATCTACCGTGAAGGGTGTAGAAATCTGTCTGAAAGGATTCGACAGGAACAGGTGAAAAATACAAAAACAGTGACATTGGTCACGGAACTCTTCACCTATTAAGGAACTGTCTCTTGGTATAAAGCCATTAACAGTGGTCGGTTTCTGTTTAATGCTCATAAATAATTTCTCATTATGATAGCAATTTACTGATAATGGGGGGTAGGGGGATGGGGGAGGGAGGTTATAGTGTAATGAGATCTGCACCATATACGGTAATGAAAAATAATGATTAAAAATGTGGCAGAAGAGAACTGTAAACGTGAAAATGAGGTCAGAGTGGCTGCCGGTGTCGCTTAATCATCGCTAAATGAGCTCACCTCGCCCTGGGAAGGTAACCTTCTCACCCTCCCGGGGGGAGTGACATCACCTAGCGGACCTCACACAACGCCTCCGACCAAATGGCGGGATTCACAGAACGGAGCAGCGTTTGGCCAGACCGATCAGAACAGCCTGATCCAAAGTGCTCGTCTCAACCAGACGCGGTATCCTGCACGGCGTAAAAAACGGTTTTCTAAATTGAAGGATTGGGTTTAAAATGCCCAGATGGGCTGGCTCTATATGAGCTAACAGTTCCAAATGGCCCCATTCACCAGCCCGGACCCAAAATTCTTAACTGAACCGAACAGACTTATCCGGACATGATCCAAACAACATGACACAAAAGGGTTTGTCCAAAGGACATGATCTGAAGGATTATATTCGAGGACAGTTGGGTTGAAGGGAAGTTGGGATAGAGGGCAGTGGGTTGGAGAGCAGTTGGGTTGAAGGACCGTTGGATTGGAGGGCAGTTGTGTTGGAGGGCAATTGGCTTGAAGGGCCATTGGATTGGAGAGCAGTTAGGTTGAAGGGCTGTTTGGTTGGAGGGCAGCTGGATTGAAGGGCCATTGGGTTGGAGGAGAGTTGGGTTGAAGGGCCATTGGATTGGAAAGCAGTTGGGTTGACGGGTAGGAGGGTTGAAGGACCATTGGGTTAGAGAGCAGTTGGGTTGACGGGCAGAGGGTTGAAGGGCCGTTGGGTTGGAGGTCAGTTGTGTTGGAGGGCAATTGGCTTGAAGGGCCGTTGGATTGGAGAGCAGTTAGGTTGAAGGGCTGTTTGGTTGGAGGGCAGCTGGATTGAAGGGCCATTGGGTTGGAGGAGAGTTGGGTTGAAGGGCCATTGGGTTGGAGGTCAGTTGTGTTGGAGGGCAATTGGCTTGAAGGGCCGTTGGATTGGAGAGCAGTTAGGTTGAAGGGCTGTTTGGTTAGAGGGCAGCTGGATTGAAGGGCCATTGGGTTGGAGGAGAGTTGGGTTGAAGGGCCATTGGATTGGAAAGCAGTTGGGTTGACGGGTAGGAGGGTTGGAGGACCATTGGGTTGGAGAGCAGTTGGGTTGACGGGCAGGAGGGTTGAAGGGCCGTTGGGTTGGAGGAGAGTTGGGTTGAAGGGCCATTGGATTGGAAAGCAGTTGGGTTGACGGGCAGGAGGGTTGAAGGGCCGTTGGGTTAGACACAAACCGCAGGCAGAAGAACAGCTCAGAGACGAGGAGGCAGAAGAACAGCTCAGAGACGAGGAGGCAGAAGAACAGCTCAGAGACGAGGAGGCGCTGCCTTGGCAGGGTCCCCCAGCTGTCAGCTCCAATCGCCGCTCTCATCAGGAAGAGGAGCATCCAGGCGCGTCGGCAACCAGATGCGGCCAGTTTACATGCGCTGGGGGGGTGGGGGGGGCATAGTGGGGGAGGGAGGGGTCAGTGTATCAGTCTTAAGAAGCAGTCAGAGATGCAGAAACAGAATCCAGAAAACCGGTGGCAAACTGAATTATTTTATGCCCCTAAACATCTCACCCATCTAGCCCCCCCCCCCCCCAAATTCCAAATCTCAAAATCAAGAATGAGGTCAGGGGTGAGGAAGATACTGGTGCTCACTCTTTGTCTCCTTCTCTCTCTCTCTCTCTCTCTCTCCTTCTCTCTCTCTGGTTGTTCGGGGGCCCTGTGAGCAGGGATGTGTGTGTGTGTGTGTGTGCGTGCTTGTGTGTGTGTGTGTGTGTGTGTGTGAGGTACACGCCAGCAGCAGTACGGGCGCAGCACCATCGGGAGGCTGTCAGGGAGGACGCGCATCGCGTGTGACAGGTGTCTGTACCGCTCTTACCCCCCGCGCCGCCGACGCCTCCATCGCGGCAGGCCCTGTTCCCCCGGGGTTCCCCGAGGCAGGGGTGCGAAACGTCACCCCGGAGAAAAGGGCGGGTCGTAAATCTGCCGTCCGTCCGCAGCCAACCGCATGTGACTGGCGCTCGCCGCGGTGACAGGCGAGAGCTCGTGACGCACTGGACCCTCCTGACAGCTCGGTGCGCTCAGCCGTCGCCAAATCGCACGGCAACGCCATGGCAACCCCTCCTCTCGCTGGACCCCCAGTAGCCTTCGGAAGGTTCCAGAAGCTTCCCTCGGGCTCCCCATCTTTTTTTTTTTTTTGGAAATACGTTGACTGGGGAGGGGTGAATGTTGGTGTCACAGCATCATGTTTTGGTTTTGGCATACATCAGAGTGAAATACACCGACCTTTAGCAGGAAGCTCTTCTCATCGGCGGCCATGATTGTGAAGACGCCTCGTAGTCCTATGAGTCGGTCAGGTGATCCATCACACTGAAGAGATCGGGGGGTAGATCATTCGTATGGATCCACACCCTCGTGACTGACAGACGGCCTAATTGGCTCACCTCGTCCTGGGACCTCACACGTCCCAGACCATTTATAGAGTTACGTGGGGTGGAGAAGGATGAGGAGGAGGAGGATGACCCCCCCCCCCCATCTCATCTCCGTCAGGAGCATTGCAGTGATGCGCAGTAGCCGGACCGATAAATTATAGCAGCCTGGAGGATACAGCGTTTCGGGCTCTGGTGAATACGACTGTATGGACTGTAGCGGATACGGCAGCTTGGAGTCTGGCGAATACGGCGGCTTGGAGTCTGGCGAATATGGTGGTTTGGCCGATCGGGCCCCGCCATCTGTCTCAGGACATCTGTCTCTCCGATAAAGGAGAGATGGAATGTGGATTCAGAGGTGCGGTATCAGCAGGCGAGAAGGGGGGGCGGGTGAGGGGGGGGTGCTTTAATTAATTTGAGGAATAAAGAGGGTGCACCTCAGATTGGCCTACAGCGGGGGGGAAGGAGCATGCCCAGTGGCCCTGAGAGGCCAACAAACAAACACTAAATTTACACGCAAATAAATCCTGGAGCTGGAAAATCTCACAGATTGGTACTGAGTCATATCCTGGCTTTACTACCCCCACTCCCTCAAATCCCCCCCACCAAACACACACACACACACACACACACATAACCACCCCCCCACCCTCCTTTGCACTTGGTGGTGCTCTGTCTGCTCTCATTAGCACTCTAATTGCAACTGTCTGTTCAAATGGAGGAGAACAGCCTTTTTCTTATTTTTTAAATTCTGTTAGCTGCTAATCCGTGCCAAGCTGAACAGAGCAAATGGGAGGGCACGTCTCCCTGTCAATTCAAAAGCTCCCTACCCTGACCGGTCCAGTGGCGGCCATGTTCAGCTCTATAGATTACACAGGCCCTACATGTTATTGACTTTCTCTTCATTTTGCTGCGTGCATATTTTTGTGTGTTTGTGTGTGTATGTGCATGTGCATATATTTGTGTGTGTGTGTGCGTGCGCGTGGGTGTATGTGTGAGAGATAGAGAATGTGTGTGTGTGGGGGGGGGGGGGGGGGTAATGTATATCAAATGTTAAAAGTTGTTTCAAATTGCCATGAATGAGGTGATGTCAGAAATTCCCATCTATGCCAGGCTCAGTTACTCCATAAAACCGGAAGCCATAAAGGGAGTGGGATTTCTCTCTGAAAGTGTCCGATGGAAAATTAGCTGGATGTTTCCGCACGGAATTCCGCACGTGCCGTCCGCGCCAGCAGAACGAGGGTGGCAACGACAGCTCCGGCAGGGACGAGCTCAGAGGGACTCTTCTCACCGCCCGAGCGCCGCGGTACTTAATTAAATTAACCGCCATCTTAACTGAGCCACTTAGGCCCCGCCCCCCTGAGTTCCACAACGGCCATTAATTTAAAGTACAGGGAAACCCACTGGATTGTGACCTACTGAGGGCTGAGAAGACTCAGCCAGCCCCCCCTGTGCAAGATGATATACTCACATGCAAGAGGCATTACTTGCCCGGTAATACCCTTCTAAATCCATCAGGGACGTGTAAAATATATTCATAGTTCGGACGGGTGGGATTTTTTGTGTCTCCTTCGCAATTTGTCATGTCACGGGCCTTAAAGCGAGTTGCGTGCGGGGTAATTGATTTTATGGTAAATAAATACCGCGACGAGGAAGGTTCGAAACCACCGGCGCGGCCATTTATCCCGCCGGTGTAAACTGGTACCGGGGAGGCAGAGTCTCTAGAGCACCGGGTTATCGGCCACGGTTCGAATCTGCCGGTGCGGTTCAGCCTACGGTGGAACACGGTGCAGTGAACGCTAACTGAGGCTAAGGGTGAGTGAGAACACGCAAAGACGGGTGTTTGGAGCCAAAATGGCACTTGAAGTAAAGATGTGCATAACTGAAGATGGTATGGTAAAGATACCTGACTCAGTGGCCCTTCATCATCAATCATCAATCAATCATGAGCCCCTTTGTTAATCAATCATTAGCCCCTTTGTTAATCAATCGTTAGCCCCTTTATCAACCAATCATTGGCCCCTTTGTTAATCAATCAATAGCCCCTTTGTTAATAAATCATTAGCCCCTTTATCAACCAATCATTCACCCCTTCATCAATCAATCATTAGCCAGTTTGTTAATCCATCATTCACCCCTTTGTTAATAAATCATTAGCCCCTTTATCAATCAGTCATTAGTCCCTTTGCTAATCAATCTCTCCAGATCTACCCCTTTTCTATTGGCACAAGCCTTCCTGTAGTACTGTGTGAACTCTGACACGCGAACAGTGCATAGGGGAAGAATGTGTGCTTTGATTGTGTGGTCGGAGAAAAGTGCACACTTTGACCGTGTAGGAGAAGAGCACATACTTCCAGTGCACTGCAGAAGAGTGTGCATTTCGACCGTGTAGGAGAAGAGCGTGCGCTTCAAGTGTGTAGGAGAACACATACTTTGAGTGTGCAGGAGAAGAGTGTGCACTTGTGCAGGTTAATGTGTTGAAGAAAGAAATGGGGTAAAACTTGTTAAAATAAACAGCTTTTTAACGGGGGTTGCACTGAACCCTGAGTGTTACTGTCCTCCCCCACTCATAACACAGAGCGGGGAGGAAAAGGGAAAATTGCAGGAGAGGAGTACGCACGCAGTCGGTTCCTCCTTCATGCGGGGAGAGGGAACGTTATGACTCATCTGTAATTGGAAGGTGAAAAGTCCAATCTTTTGTCAAGAGCTGCTATTTAAAAGGTGGAAGTGAAGAGGCAGAAACATTTTTAATCTCTTATCCTCTCGAGACCCAGCAAGACCTTTTAGTCCCCTGAAGGGAACATGAGTCTCTAGTATTAATCTCAGTTCATCTCAAATTCTTCTTCTTCTTCTTCTTTTTCTTCTTCTTCTACTTATTATTATTATTATTATTATTATTATTATTAATAATAAAAATGAAATTATGATATTTGATCTGATATGACATTCTATGGTATGATAAGGGCACACTGATAATGAGTTGACATTGTGGGTAAGTGTGCTGATATTCTGGGTAAATGTGTGCTGATAGTGAGCTGGTATTCTGGGTAAGTGTGTGCCCATAGTGAGCTGGTATTCTGGGTATGTGTGTGTCCATAGTGAGCTGATATTCTGGATAAGTGTGTGCTGATATTCTGGGTAAGTATGTGCTGATAGTGAGTTGATATTCTGGGTAAGTGTGTGCTGATAGTGAGTTGATATTCTGGGTAAGTGTGTGCTGATAGTGAGTTGATATTTTGGGTAAGTGTGTGCTGATAGTGAGTTGATATTTTGGGCAAGTGTGTGCTGATAGTGAGTTGATATTTTGGGTAAGTGTGTGCTGATAGTGAGTTGATATTCTGGGTAAGTGTGTGCTGATAGTGAGTTGATATTCTGTGTAAGTGTGTGCTGATAGTGAGTTGATATTCTGGGTAAGTGTGTGCTGATAGTGAGTTGATATTCTGGGTAAGTGTGTGCTGATAGTGAGTTGATATTCTGGGTAAGTGTGTGCTGATAGTGAGTTGATATTCTGGGTAAGTGTGTGCTGATAGCTTGCCTTGGGGCTCCTTACATCCGTGCAGTCCCATTACATACACCCTGTAAAAACTGAAAGCAGCTTGTAAAATGCTTTGGACTTTGGATCACCTGACAAATGAGGGCATGTTACCATTAGCAGCTTTAGCCCTGATGGAGCTGTGTAAAAATGTGCAATTAAGTTTAATAGTTTGCTCGCTGTAAACTGCTTTTCCATTACTATTTAATGGCTATTTTATAGTCGAGGCTGACCGTGTTCAGTTCAAGCAGAAATTCAAAATGCAAAAGGCAGTCCGGAACTCTCATGTATTGCTTGTTGTTTATCATATGAAGGCACAAAAATATGAATTAAATTGGTGCTGGATTTGAGTGAGCACACTAACGAGCTCCGTCACTCCGATGTCTGTGCTGATTGGCTAAAGCCATCGGTCAACATGAAGAAGACATGAGGCAGGACGTGTGAAGAGAAGTGCCCGCCCTCCATAACCACCCATTAATATTCACAGCATTTCATTGGCTACTGCTCCTGCCTGTCAGATGATGTCATCTCTCAGAATTGCAGAAGTAGCGCTCATCACCCCCTCCAATGCAAAGTGTTTCAGCATGCGGACATGATTAATATACGCAGTACATAATGACTAAACGCAGTGGTGTCGACTAACTAAAGTGTAACTACATAGCAGACTTAAAAGTGTTGTTTAGTAACTGCAGTCCACTAAATGATAATTTGCTACTTTGAACGTGTGAGGGAAACTTAGCGGGAGATATTTGCGGAACCCCCCGTCGCGTCTGCCTCCCCGGTGGTTCGGCCAGTTCCTGCGCAAATCTCCGCAAATAGGCGAGATTAAAGTACGGGGGACGGTTACGTCGGCACGGTGACGCCAACGCGGAGTCACGCTGAGCGGGAAAAGCCTGGCTTCTGCTCCGGTTGATCATCGCAGAGCCCGGCGAGAGAAGCCCTGTCGCCCGTTATTTTACCCAGGAGTCCGCACACCGCGGTACAGATACTGACGTCTCCTTTATTTCCCACCGCCGCCGCGCTCTTCCTGGCTGCTGGCTGCTTGGGAGGTAATTTCTCAGTGACAGTGATGCAAGTTCGCACTTAAACCGTGCAAATAGCACATTCTCTTTCACTGGAATACACCATACGCACACAATACACAATTTAGCAATAACACAATACGCAATAAAAGGTGTGGCATTCGCAGATCCACCAGTGAGATTCTCACCTTCTTTGTGTCTTGTTCACCTGTAATTCAATAAGCCCTCGTGGACTCAAATGATGATAAAGCCTGATGGGTTCGTCAGGCGATGCGTGTTCAGTACATGGCTCGGAACAATGGTGTGAATGAGGCTGGACACAATAAATGTACGGCACCCAAATTACATGCCCTCACTCTGAGCCTTACTGTCTGCCATAAAGGGAAGCTGACATTAGATTAAATGTGTCTTTATACCTGGCTGACCTTTGACCTTTCTCTGGCACTGCCGCCAATCACAGTCATGCGACCTCTCCGGTCTTCGCCCGACACCATAACACTACATCAGGCACCTCCGTCTTTAGAGACCAGACGTTAGCGAATGAAATACACCGCTCTCGATAAGAGGCTTCCAAGCTAATGGCTGCCACTCTATTAAAGCTACAGCGCGTGAAGCTCCACCAGGTGTCTACAACTGGGTCAGACCTTAAACGACACAAAGCACGCCCTTGTGAAGTGAATTAATGCCGACCTCCATGCCGCTCATGCATGCAGGCTGGGAGTGCATGGAGATACATGGCAGTAGACATTGAGGTTGAGCAGGGGTTGAGAGAGTAGAGTGGGAACACCTGCTTTCAAAGCCACTGAGCTGGAAGTAAGAACCAGCATTACACATTACAAAGTACTGCCAATCTTTGCCCCCTTCCCCCCTGACGAGATTTCAAAGCAGAAGTGTGCATTACCGCTACTGCTCCTTCTGAAAATCTACTACCACCTTACTGCTTCCCATTCTACTTGTTTGAAACAGGTTCATCACAGGTTCATCCACAACAAAATAAATTCATTTAAAAACTGAAAAAGAAAATAGAGTATAAAAAATATAAATGATAATAAAAGAATAAAAAATTGTGAATTCAGTTCAAAGATTAATTAATTAGCTTTGTTAGTTTATGTTGAAGTTGCTCATTTTGTTACTGCCAGTGCTTCAGGGTTGTTCATGGTTAGAGTCTTAAAACTAGTAAAAGAAAATAAATAAATGAATTGAAAGTCACCACTGAATTCACTTTCACACAAGCTCATTTTCTGCTTGGCTTCATTTTCTCCAGCGTTACCCTTCGGAAACCGAAGAGCGCGATTTCTGCTTTCTGACGGAGGGGAGATCCTTGACCAAGTGCTGCCTGAAGCGGATTTTCAGGAGAACATAAGGAGGTCATCGGATACCGGCATCACTTGGGAAAGGCAGAAAGAAAGGCCTGCTTGCTGCAGGTTCCTTACGGACAGCAGCCCTAACGCTAACGGTACTGTACGGGTAACATCCTCTCTTCCCTTGACCGCAGCCACTGTAGCCATCGGTCGAGGGTAGACGGCACATTTCTGCTTTTATTTAAGATGGCTCGCCTGCTTCGGTGCTGAATATGACGGGCGAGGGAAATGGTGTATTGATTTCGAAAGCCTGCGCGCGTGGGGTTCGAGGAGACGCGGCGGGACGAACTGGCAGTTTGAAATTGTTTTTCAGCTTGTGATGTACATTTTATGTGTATGTGCAATCTGCTTGCAAGTAATTTAATTGCTTTATGTTATGTTGAGCATGTTTCAAAAGATACTTTTCACGACACCTTGAATTCAAAATGTGATTAATATAATTGAATTATACAAAATACAAAAACATCATTACATCCTATGATAATTAAATATCGGAGAACACATACACATTCGCAAAGTATGTATTTCCAGGGCTGACATTGCCAGTGTTTGCCCCCTTTGCAATAAAAGCAATTATACTTGACACACACTAGTTTGGTTTAAATTATTCAAATATAGTGGGCTATAAATAGGTTTCTCCTACACAATTTTTCCTCTCACCTGATAATACCATGTTTTTAAACTAAAGGAATATATACTTTAACAATTCAGAGAAAGCAGCAGATCAGCTGGAGATTGTATGTTCATTCTGTATTCATTCGTGTAATGCAATGATCTTTATTAATGGCTGGCGGAAGCAAATGCAATTCTTTCTGAAGAATGAAGGGAAAGAGAGGAGGCTATGGAAGTCCCTTTACGTTTAGGGAAAACACGTATATTTATTCATTCAGCAGATGTTCATATGGTGCAAACAGGCGTAATTAGAGGACAAACACTGGAATGGATGTAGAAACGTTGCTTATGGCAAAAGTGAAAACAAGGCGTCTGCGTAAAACAAGGAGACAGACAAGTCCGTGCACGCGAGCGGCAGTGATGTAGATGGCGGCGCAGTCTGCCGCCCTGCCCCCGTTACATACGGGGTCTCACCCCCAGAGTCACGGCGGACGTGCTGAGATTCTAAACCCCCCCCCCCCCCCTCCCCCCACACGCCACCACCACCCCCCGCCTCCCCTACTTTAGCGAACCGCGGCTCGCAGCCGTACAGGGCAGAAGGGTGCATGAATACTTTATGGGGGGGGGGGGGGGAGACATAGTGGAATTGTAGAGGGGATGAGGGGATGGGGGGGGAGGGTGGACGGAGTGGAATTGCTGAAAACAGGAGCGGCAGGAGTCGGATGAATCCGCCAGGGATGCGGCTGCTCCTGGAAGCCTCGCCTTTGCAATCCCCCCCCCCCCCCACCCGCCCCCCCGCGTGCTAAGTCCTCGCCTGGGACCCCGTCTGCAGCTCCGACAGAAAGAAAATGGACAAAACCGGGGAACAAAAAAGAGCTCGATTCTGCCTCTTTGCCTTCAATTTCACACTAAATATACCTGCGATTGTCAGAGAGGGACGCACTCCAGCCCGCCTCCAGCCCTTTGTTGACGGGAGGGCTGCGTTAAATATTTAAACGAGCCCGAAAAGCTCCGTCTGCCGTGAAAAAAATGACAACAAGCACCAGAGAGCTAACGTGGGTTTATCAACACTACAGCTACAGGTGACTGGGTGTGCGTGTGTATGTGTGTGCGCGTGCGTGTGTGTTCGTGCGTGTGTATGTGTGTGTGTGGTGTGCATGCGCGTTGATTGTGTGCGTATGTCCTGTTGGTGTGCTGCGCGTGCGTGTGCGTGTTCTTTACCTTTGTAAGCCAGAAGAGATTAAAACGAAAAACGAAAACTCGCACACCTCCCTTTCTTTGAAGTGTTTATACCTCGATGTCAAATCCCTGTATCGATCCGGTAAAAGTAATCTGTGGGCTGCCGGGGCAGGGTGTCAGGAAGTAAGCCCGTAAACACACAAACCATTGATAAATTAAAGGCGGTATTGGCTATTTTTTTTTTTTTTAAGTATCTGGGCTGAAGTGGTTGATAAGTACCTCTCCAGTACTACCATTCTAATTATCCTCGGTATGGCTTTCCGACCGGGTGGTTAATCAGGAAATTGACAGGATGAGCAGCGGAATGATTTTCCGCTTTGGCTCACCAGAACGTCGGGCCCTCCCCCGTGCTCACCAAGCGTAAATGCCACCGGCAAATTTAAAACTCTGCTCGGATTACCCCCCACACCCCCTCACAACCCCCCCCAGCCCCCCCCCCCAACCACCACACCCCCTCACACACACACATACACGCTCGCCACAATGCTGTTTTCGGTCAGGTCAGGCCTGGTCAAGCCTGTTCTCTATCAGGCGTTACGCGATGGGCGCCTGGCAATGGCGTTCCGCCTCGACAGACTGACTGCGTTTTTAAAAGACGTGGCAAACGGCTTTAATTAGACGCTAATGGCTAAGCGAAGCGCGAGCGAGCGAGCTTTATGAGCCGATGGCCTTGCTGGGGCAAGACGCCGCGCGGCTCTGCCATCCCGACAGCTGCTGGAGTTTTCGGCTGCCAGTGGGCGGGGTTCATCGGGGCAGGCGGGTGGGGATTTCCAATGTCTCCGCCGACAGCGACAGTGATTGGCTGTGGCGTGGCAGCCGTTTTTTTTTTTCCTTCTACTTTTTAATTTCTTTTTAAATTCTAGCATTTCTCTGATGGCAGGGTGTGACAGCGCCGCATCTTAATGCCTGACTGCCAGACGGGGGCTGCGCCTCGCATCTGGCCAATCGCGCGGCAGCGTCGGCTCCGGCGCGTCCATCTGCCCGGTCCTGATAGACGGCTGTCTGTCGGCCGGGCTGCACGGAGGCTTACCGCATGCCGTTTAGACGCGGCGTGGAAACGAGCGTCCGAGACGGCTGCGTCGCTGCGTTTTTTTTCTCGCACTTTTCAGCGAGGATTAAGGACAGAAATAATAAGCTCTTACGATGCTTCTTCTGCGTAAGCCATTTAATCCACAGGTATAAAAACCCCCTACACACCTACACCCCCCTCTCCTCCCCCCTCACTCCTCGTGCCCACTCTTTTTATCCTCATAAACATGGAACATACAGAAAACATACTGAAAAAATATGCTATTGAGACATAGATAAATATGTGGGAAAATATATACGTTATCGCTGCTTTCATGCTTACTATATAGTGAAATATATTCCATTCCATAAGTGCTGCATTGCTCTCCATCTCTATCTTTTCATTTCAGCACTGTCTGAGGCTAAATGTATCAATTGTTTCAGATGGAAAGTAACTTTTTCTCAATAATACACAGTTTTGCAGTCTGTTGTCTGAATCTGATTTTTTGTTTCATGGCTTAGTCCTGTGATTATGTTAGGTTAAATTACAAATATGCTAATAATATCTGTCTTGGGGGACCATACCAGTTTATTTCAAAATTAATTTAGCCATATCTTTTATCCTGCTCCTTTTATCCTTTTATGAAATGTAGACAATTATATGAAGCATTTTGCCCTTATATATACACACACAGATATACACACATGTTGTTTCATACAGTTGAATCAATTTGATACATTTATTCTACAGTGAATGTACTTGGTCTCAAACAGTTTCATGTTCAAATTTAATTTCCCATCATCCATCACTGCCACTTGTCAGTGCATAACATTTGGCTGTAAAATTAATTCAGAAAACTCTTTTCATAAACAGTAAAACCAAATAACAAGGCACAGAGGTTGCCAGCTTGGCAGAAAATCTCCAGACACCACGAACATTCTCGATTCGCCCCGGGTGAACTCTTTGGCAACCCATAGATACAAGGTCAAAGGTCAATCATTTGTCAATTCCTCCAGATTTGATGGAGACGTTTGGCCACTACTGTGTATTGGACTTTCATCAATTGCCTCCATCTGAGTACCAGTCTCTTGGATTCTCGCCTTATTCAACACAAGCAGCAAGACAGAGCTCGTTGAGAGAGCCAATAGCAAACTGGAGCTCACAGGGGAACATCAGACATTATTATTACACACTTTCTCAATATCCCAGATTCGAAAAGAGCCCCCCGTCCCATAGAGGCTGAGTTTAAATATAACGCTCTTCGAGCAGACGTTCGGCTTTATTTATTAAATAACCTTAGCTGAAAAGGCCAGGGATGTGTACACACTCTCAAATGATTGATGTCGTTGGTGTGAGTTGTTGATGGCAGGGATTTAAGGCTATTATGGCACTGCTGACAAATGGCATGTTTATCGGATGACAAATATTCAGAATTGCGCTTGGGGTAAAAAAAAAAAAAAAGCAACGATAAGACGTACGATGTTGCGATTCAGGCGCGTCACTGGAAACGCAGTGCAAACTCCCGCCTTTCCGATTAAAACACACGCCTACAATAGCACGAGTGTAACTTCCCTGTAAACATTCTCAGCGCGGTGCGTAATTGCTTGGGTCACGGAGCTCATGAGGGAATTCAGCGCACTGCGCAATTGAAAAAAATATCGAATTTGGTTTATGGTTTTTTGGACTCTGGAAAGTTGAAATATTAAACCTCATTTCAAACATCTCTTTAATGCTCAATATCTCATTTGAAAGCAGATTAAGCGTTTGGGGACAGAGGAGCCGCGAAATGCCCGGCATCCCAAATGTGCCGCATCTATCAAACCACCGGATCTTAATAACGTGCTCCCCCCGGTCCTGCCACCCAAATGCTCCCTCTGTAACACACAAACAAAAAGAATTACATTCCAATGTACAGTATCGATTTCTATGTTCCCTATAGGAATATGCAATTACAAATTGCTTGCATAGATATACTATCAATACATTATGGATTGCATATAGGTCATATATATATATATAGCATGTGGGGTATGATGGAGGGTGTGTGTGTGCGTGTGTGTGTGTGTGTGTATATGTGAGAGAGACTTGGTGGTGCGATGTGTGGGGGTTTTAAAGTAATGAACCGCCTTCGCTAACAAAGTCAGGTTGTCCTATCGCTCCCTGGGGCTCTCTGCAGATCTGAGGGGCTGCTCGGCTAACTCAGTAACTCCGCCCGGAACTTTCCGCGAGCGCGCTGGGATTCGGTTTATAATGCTGATGAGGTACACTCTGTTTGACACGGCCGGTCCTATTACCGAGCGCACAGAGCTGATTTATCATGCGTCGGAGTGCAGGCTTGTACCCTCGGCCCGCACCGACTGAGGTGCAGCGTGTTCTGCGGTGCCTCAATTCCCTCTGAAACACTTCAGCACGGAGGTAGCTGTGCGCTCCTTACGCCGTAAACAGACTGCTTATACAACCCAGAGCCCTGGGGGGGGGGGGACTCCCAGACACAGCCGAATACACTTTGAAACGCGTCTGTCCTTAGACCAGGGCTGTCAAACTAATCCTGGAGGGGCCGCAGTGTCTGCAAGTTTAACTCCAGTCCTGGAGGGCCGCAGTGTCTGCAGGTTTAACTCCAGTTCTGGAGGGCCGCAGTGTCTGCAGCTTTAACTCCAGTCCTGGAGGGCTGCAGGTTTAACTCCAGTCCAGGAGGGCCGCAGTGTCTGCAGGTTTAACTCCAGTCCTGGAGGGCCGCAGTGTGTGCAGGTTTAACTCCAGCCCTGGAGGGCTGCAGTATCTCCAGGTTTAACTCCAGTCCTGGAGGGCTGCAGTGTCTGCAGGTTTAACTCCAGTCCTGGAGGGCCACAGTGTGTGCAGGTTTAACTCCAGTCCTGGAGGGCCGCATTGTCTGCAGGTTTAACTCCAGTCCTGGAGGGCTGCAGTGCCTGCAGTTTTAACTCCAGTCCTGGAGGGCCGCAGTGTCTGCAGGTTTAACTCCAGCCCTGGAGGGCCGCAGTGTCTGCAGGTTTAACTCCAGTCCTGGAGGGGCGCAGTGTCTGCAGGTTTACCTCCAGTCCTGGAGGGCCGCAGTGTCTGCAGGTTTAACTCCAGTCCTGGAGGGCCGCAGTGTCTGCAGGTTTAACTCCAGTCCAGTACAGCTCATCTGACGTTCTTACATTTTCACCCCTGACATATATTTGGCTGTCTTTAGGTTTTTTAACTTGGTCTTGGTTTTTTTCTTGGGACTACTTGGGAGAAAAAAAAGCTGAGATTTGGTATCTTCTTTCATTAATTTCTTTTGTGGCTGTGTGTTGTCTATGAACAGTAATTATTGTTATTATTATTTTCAACTTTAGTCTTTAGACTGGACGTTGCATACATGCTATACCTAATAAATCTGTATGTGAGTTCAACATTTTGATAAAGGTTGATCCAACAGGTTCCTCTGCCTATACATTAATTTGGCGATTTATTTGATTTGATATCCTTGAAAACAATCAAATGAAGTCAAATATATTTATTTTACATGTTGGATAAGTGAGGCGTTTTAACTGTCGATGCACTTGTAGTCGGTATTCAGAGTGCCGGACATTAAACAAGCGTGTTAGCAGATAAAAATGCTGTCTTCAGAAAATTAAACATGTTTTACTTAATCCTCGCTTCCCCGACACAACACACCACATGCACATCAGCCGTCTGCGATAAAATTCCCCACCATCCCTGCTGGAGCAGACACCAGGGTTCAGGACAGCTAAATATTCAACTTGAAGTGACTTCTGTAATGAACTAAGGCCCTGGCAGGGAACCAGCTGTCAAGCGCGGAAGTCATGATCATCAAACAGCCCGCTCACCAGGCCCAACACTGCATGCTAATGCTGAACACCAGGCTCCCAGAGCAGGCATTCAATTAGCCAACAATTCAAGGGCAAGGGCACCGAAAGATAGGATTTATTTATTTATTTATTTTGTTAGTTAGTTATTCATTCATTCATTCGTTCATTTGTTCCTTCGTTCATTCATTCATTCACTCATTCACTCATTTGCTCACGCCTTAAGGCGACCCTTACATCTCAAATTGAGAAATGTCAGCACCTTTAAACAGGGGAACACTGACACCTGCTAACTGGGAAATGTTGGTAATGGTTCAGAGAAATGTTAGAAAAATGGATTTTACAGTTTACAGTTTTTCTTAGGCACTGGGCAGTTCAGGAATCCAACGTAATGTTATGGTATGATATGGTACAAAATACGATATGATGTGATATGACACACAACCATACTGTATGTCACAATGTCATAGACCTTGATATTATCTGAAGTGGTATATGATCAGTTATGATATGATATATGTTTGTGTTTATGTGTCTGTGTGTCTGCGTGCAAGTATGTGCGTGTGTGTCTGTCTGCACGTGTATGTGTGTGTGCGTGTGTGTCTGTCTGTATGTGTGTGTGTGTGTGTGTTTGCACGTGCATTTGTGTGTGGATGCATGTGTTTTGTGCATATGTGTGTGTGTGTGTGTGTGTGTAAGGGGAGGGAAGCACTGATAACACCTCCAGGCACAGAGTGCATCTCCACCCCCTCTACACACACGCACACACACGCGCGCGCGGCAGATGAAAGACGGGATTAAACGCTCTCTAACCGGCGCTGACACCCTCCTCCTTCTTCTGCTGGGAAATTACACGCCGGAATAATCTTTCTGGCTGCATGCTATTCCGGAGAACATGTCCATTTTCCCCCGGAGTGCGCGGATTCGCCCGCCAGCGGCAAGAAACACACGTGCTGCACGTCAAGACTAATCCACATATCGAGAATAAAATCAAGGGCTTTCTGTAATGGCTTTCTCCGGCGTCTCCAAATTGATCTCGCATGCACGGGTTTTTTTTTTCAGGCGGGGTCTGGATTTCGCGAAGCGACACGCACGCACGCGTGCGCCAGGCGTAGACGCGCATTTTCATTTCATCCCGCACGCTGAGGCGGAGACAAACAAAACGAAACAAAACAAAAAAAAAATGATCAAAGATGAGTCGAAGCCTGCCGTTTCAGTACGGGACACGCAAAGAGGCGAAGGGGGAACAAGAACGGCGCCGAAACTAAGCTCCTTATATGAATGCTGATGGGTAATCATGCTCCACAGACGGCAGGATGGAGACAGCCTCAACTTTGTAATGAAAAACAATGTCTTTGAACAGACAGGTTGCAGGGGAATAAGCAGTTATGCTGCAGGGATATGTAATATAGAGTACAATGCACATTTTCAATGAGCTAAAATATGACCTTACTATTTGACCTTAAGATCAACCTACCAGAATAATCAAACAAAATTTCTGAAAAAAAAATGTAAATAATTACAAAATAAGGGCGCTGGCCTCCCACATACGTTGAGTACTGGAAACATTTCTATCACAGGCAAAGGAAATATTTTAACAGCTTTTAATAATCATTTAAACGTGATTTTACATCTTTCCAAGTTCAAGGAGTACAGCATGCATTACAAACGACTGATTTAGAGAAGCCTGTTGGAACTGATGGCCTAGAACCATTTTTATTAAAAACTGCTGCCTTGGCCATTTTGGGGCCAATCACTTATTTTCTTTTAATATGCCAATTTGTCTAGATAAGTTCCAGCTTCATGGAAGAATGCTTCTGTTAAATCACTACTGAAAGCTTAAAACCCAGCAGACATGAAGGGTGAGGGATATGTGCTATATATCAGAGAATAACCCAGAGAATAACTCAGCAAACTGAACCTAATATACATGTGCTACATATCAGTGCTGAGAGAATAACCCAGCAAGCTGAGCCTGAGGGATATGTGCTATATATCAGTGCTTAGAGAATAACCCAGCAAGCTGAACCTGATATACTGTATATGTGCTATATATCAGTGCTTAGAGAATAACCCAGCAAGCTGAACCTGAGGTGTATGTGATACATATCAGTGCTGAGAGAATAACCCAGCAAGCTGAACCTGAGGTGTATGTGTCGGAAGTAATAAAAACGTTTGATTTTTTACCTATTTACACATTGTGGTTTGTTGGGTGGTTAAAAAAAAAAACAAAAACAAATGTTGCTATAACATTGTTATTCACCAAACCCTCTCTTAACAACATTGTAATAAGGCGGCATGCTGAATTTAATCCTGAATTTAATTGTAGCTTAACGCTGGAACAGAGCAGATCAGGAGGAGAACTTGCTCAGTCGCACACTGGTGAAGGTGACTTCCCCTGGTCCTTAGGGACTGAGCGTGAGATTAAAAATGGCTGTGTAGAGACTCAGCCAGCTCAGGCTGTGACGTTTCCTGATTGCAGACCCACACTCGCTCAATCAGTCAGAGATCACACCACAGCAGGAAGTGTCCAATTACGAGACTTTCGTGAAGCGTAAACAACACCATCATCACACCGCATATGTAGAAATAATTGAGAAGATGGTTATATGGAAGGTAAGACAACTGGTGATATTATGTCGAACGCATTATATTTTTTTGTTTGTGACCTTTTGTTCAATGTTTCTAAAGTAGATGAATGCGTTGGCAGGACACCAGGTGTGACTGTAGTGTAAACTCAGCTCAACTGAACTTGTCTTCCAGAAGGACCCCCCCCCCCCCCCACCCCCCCCCCCCCCATGGCCAGGGTTATGAAATCACTCTTTCTTTTCTGGAAGTGGATAATCTGTGCTGTGCCCGTGCGTAGCCGGGGTACCTGCTGGGGGTGCCCGCTGGGTCTCTTCCCGGTTGGCACGAGGCGCAGATGATCCATGTGTGCATGCCAACTCTTCATGTGAGCCACGGCTGTTTGGCACCACCTTTCATAACGCCCCCCCCTCTCTCCCCCGCACCCCCCCCTAGCCTGAGCTGAAACCAGGCTGGCATGAGCTGGACCACCCCCACCCCCACCCCCAGCAGGCTGGCATGAGCTGGAGCACCCCCCCTTTCCCCAAAGCAGGCTGGCATGAGCTGGAGCACCCCCCCCCCCCTCCCCAAAGCAGGCTGGCATGAGCTGGAGCACCCCCCCCTCCCCAAAGCAGGCTGGCATGAGCTGGTGCCAACCCTGTGCCGCCCGTTGCAGTGCCCGTTGCCATTGGGTACTGTCCGGAAACCAGTGCCGCAGGCCAGACAAGCTGAATGCTGGCAGCTTTCATCTCCACACAGCTTTTCCAGACCACTGGAAAAAAAAAAAAAAACCGCAATAAATAAATAAAAATTTCTAAATAAATGTGAGGGTGCAGGGAGGGAGGGGGACACCAACCTGGGCGGGTAATGAAACAATTATTTGTCTTTGTCTGTTTATGGAAGTTTGTAACATTAAACTATATGAAAGCACTGAAGTTCTCCCAAAGACAGGGGGAAAGTGGTTAAAGAAAAGAGAAAAGAATCAAGTGCTCACATGCTTTTTGATTGGACCAGAGTATGGGTTTGATCCATTGTCACTAGTTTGCGTCATTTCTCACAGCCAGACATACGTTTCAGTGACCGAGGTGGCCACAATTTCAGCATTGGTCAATCATTCGATCAGTCAATCAATCAGTTTCATGTAATAAAGCTACTTTACAAGACCTGCAACTCATTCAATGGCTCAATAGATGATGGAAAAAGGGCTATTTTTGGTAGAACACAAGCAGTACACAGAGGGGTCCACAGAGCTGAGTCTAGGATACAGGGCATTTAATTAAAGTGACAAGTAGGATCAAGAAAAAAGAAAAAAGAAACTACATTAAGAACACCACCTGCCCCTCTGTGTATGAAGACAGGTAGGGAATTAAGGCCATTTCACGGATAAATGTGAAAATATATGTGTGTGTGCCGCCAGACTGAAATGTATAATTAATTGTAGGACATTTCTTATTTTAAATTGCTTTTCTCAGGATTACCGGTGCAGAAAAATCTTTTTTTTTTTTTCATGAGAGGCCATATTCATATTAAAACACTCATTTGGAATGTTTAGCAATAGAACACTCATTTAGAGTTCCAATCAGGGGTATCTATGGGTACTGTAGTCTTCTCTAATGGGCCAGAGAACTAGTGTAGACAGATACGTAAATTTAGATGTGTACTTAATCCCACTCTTTCTCCATTTAGCCCCAGAGTGGATAATTTTGTTTCCTTGTGAGCTCTCTCATTATTTGATTGTCATAGCTTGTAGTAAATGCCTTTGCATTCTGTGCTTATGGGAAGTAATCCAATTTACCTGCTCATTTTTTTAATGATGAAGAATAAGCCACTGTTACTGTAATCATTCGGATGCTACCTTTAATTGGTATAAACAACCATGCAATTTGAATATACTGTATGCCATTTTGCACAATGCAGGTATGCTACTGCCAGCTTGTATGATTCAACTCAATGTTATCCTCCATTGCTAGTAACACAAGCAAAGAATTAAACTGTCAGCCATTTTAGTTGATAGAGAAATGATTGGCATATGAAATTAATTCACAGTATGTTCACAAAAAACAACATCAAAACAATCATTGTTTATGCTGAGAGCTAAAAAAAAAAATCTAAATAAACATCTTTAAAATATCCTGCCATAACATAACAAATAGGCAAACTGAAATATTAAAGAGGATCTCACAGGAGCGTTTTCCATAATACATAAGTGAGAAAACAAACCTTATGCAATACATTTCAACACCTTATGCAATACATTTCAACACGAGAGTTCACTACATGGAGTGACTTTTATTAATAATGAGCAATATCAGTTCACACCGAGAAAACATGCCTGACAATCGCCATCATGCATTTTGATTTTGACCAGTCGTGTAAAACTTCTAAGAATTAAGTTGGCAGCTTACTTTCAGATACAAAACAGAATTTAAAAACATATTCTGCTTAATACAGAACTTGCCAGATCCCATTTGTGAAGGAAAACATTTTCAGGACGAAGGTTATTTGAATGAAGACCACAGTTCCACTCCCACCAATTAATATTAATCACTAATAAATGTGATCCGTGGAGAGAAAGCATTCAAAACATTGGCCGTGGTATCTGATAGATTTTAAGGCTTGCGATTAATCAAATAACACAATCCTTGTTCCCAAGTCTCAATAGATATTTCGAATTCAATAAAAAAAAAAAGCCTGTATAAACACACTTTGGAGAGTTCGACAATAGCCAAAGTTTACTTGACGGATTGCCAATACATTTAATTGAGTGTTACTAGGGTAAAATGTTAATTGAAGCCTTTCTTTTTATTCCCACAGCCCACAGTGTTTACAAGAACCTTGTATATTTCTGTGAAGCCAATCACAGAACGAAGCCAAGAGTTCTGGAAGGTTCCCAACCCGAACCCAGGTGAGCAGAGGGAGCTAGGGGCAGAAGGTTAGCATTAGCCTTAGCGTAGAGAGAGAGGATAATCACTAATCACACGGAGGCCAGGATGGGCTAAATCGCTGCGGGTTTGGGGATCCGCGTGAGAGGCGGTCCTGTGCCAGATACTCGCTGGTCTCTGTTCCGCTCCACTTCCCGTTCCCCCTCCCCTCGCTGGGGTAGGCCCTGGATTTGGAGCACAGGGCCGGTAACGGTGCAGCACCCGAGGCTCGATGACAGTCGGACTCCCTGACCTGCTCCTGCGTCCAGGCCCGGGGGTTTGGGTACAAATCTCCTGCTGGAGAGTGGCCCAAGCGTATGCAGTCCCCGCGCTGGACTCCCTGTCTGCGCACCCATGGTTCCCTGGCACCTGATCCGGCCAGGTGTGTATGCCAAAAAACTGGAGAGCAGTGCCCTTCGCAGTTCCTTGCAAGGTCGGCCCACTGCACTGGGAGAAGGTGGCTCTGTAATGACTGACTGGTTGCCAACGTACCTCCTTTTAACATCGGCAGGACCTCTGACTGAAGTCTATTTTACAGGCCTGACATTGCTGCACCAGACTGCTAGTGGGATACTGCAGTACCAGGGCCGACCAATAGGTGGGGTACTGCAGTACCTATGGCTGGCGTGAAGATGGAGTATTGCAGTACCAGGGCCAGTCTGTCGGCAGGGTATTGCAGTACCAGGACGGGCCTGCAGGTGGGGATCTGCAGTGCCAGGGCTGGCCTGCAGGTGAGGACCTGCAGTACCAGGGCTGACCTGTAGGAGGAGTACTGCAGTACCGGGGCCATTCTGTCTGAACGCTACTGCTCCCTGTCAGCTTTCCATCTCACTTAATTTGTCCCGACAGGAGGCATCGCTGTGCTTTAGCTTCCTGGGGGCTGGAGCGGGGCCCTGGGCCCGGGGCCAGCCTCACCTTTGGCTCTGTGGAGAGGTGGTGCTGGTGTACCCAGCGTAGGTGTGTGGCACACATCCACAGGAGGGGGAAAATGAATCATCAGAAGAAGAAAAACAAACGGACTGGGGGAGGGAGTTTTCGGGGGGTTGTAGCTCCCCTTCTGTCGGATCGCGGCGTGCTGTTCCTCATGTTTGCCTGCCCTCTGCACCGTGGCAAACGTCCTTGACACAGGAAATCAATAGCGGCGGTAAACAAGCAAGCAGTGATGCACGGGACCTGTGAACCTGCATGGGCGTCAGTGTGTGGTCCGGGCGGGGTAGGGCTGGGGAGGTGACGAGGGGGGTCTCAGAGCTTTCGAAAACGACCGTGCTGCCGCGAGATGGGGACAGACTGTAAAAATTGCGGGTGGATCCACAAATTTTTTTTTGGCGGCGTAGACGGGGGACAGCACTCCTTCCCAAAATCCTCCCTGCCAGAGTTGCTCCCGCCATCAGACACACCAGCGTGACCCCCGGGTGACCCGGGACGTACAGCCGCACACACAAGCATGAGGAACGGAAGACAAACATGCACCCAGGACGTCCCTACGAAAAACAAATCACAACAGACAGCCAGACAAAAAAAACAATAAATACTGTAACTTGGAGAAAAAGAGGATCCATCCGATGTAATCAGTGTATTTATAGGTCCCAAGAGAAACATCAGCAATAAATTCTGTGTGTGTTTGTGTGTGTGTGTGTGTGTGTGCATGCGCACATGTGTATGTATGTGGGTGTGTATATTCATTACATGTCACAGGGAAGACATAACTTTGTGTCAAATCTTGTTTGCGCAGCGTTTGTGTCCGGCACGAAAGAATTAATCGCGGGGCTGCCTGCTTGCTACGGGCAGCCAATAGGCACGTGCGCCTGCACGCGGGCGCGCCAGAGAGAGAGAGAGGTTCCCCCTCGCGCTCGACCGAATAAGTCATACCCCTCACGTTCGCTCCGGTGTGCCTTTGTGTGTGTGTGTGTGTGCCAGACCAATGCATCACTGCCATTACCGGTGCTGTTCACTTTCAATCGCTCACCTCGTCCCATTATACCGGCCGATATGTCCGGTTAAGCTGCGAGGCAGATACAATTACTGAAAGTTTCATGGAATTAATCTTTTTTTTTTTTTTTCTTTAAAGAAGGGCAAAAGGCGTTTTCAGAAACTGGCTGTCGGCGCTGGGAAAGATAACAGGATCTGTCATCTGCCCGGTGGAAAAAAACCGCGAATGAACTGCAGCTCAGAGACAGTCATTCTTTTACGGATAGCCTTTCTTCTGCTTGAAGACTAAGACTTCTTCTTCTGAGTGTTTAGCGTCTCTGAGGAACCTAAGACTAAAGGAGTGTAATGTAGGGATTTTGACCAATTAAATTAGCTGTTGAGTTTTGAGAAATTCACAGTACATCCATCTTGATGAAAATTCATAATCTGGGCAATGTGAATTATGAATTGTTGTTTTTTTTTTTTTGCTGTGAAAATAGTGACCCCACAGAGGTTTTTGTGTGGGGCACACAGATTTTTTAACACTGACATGCACTTTGTCTTTGTGCTAACCCTTTCCCCTTTAAGGCAGGGGTGTGTGTGTGTGTGTGAGAGAGAGAGAGAGAGAGAGAGAGAGAATGCACAACTGTGGGGGAAAAGAGGACATCACAGACAGGAAATGGCTAAATAATCTGAAAAGTACCCCCATTAGGCCGTTTGACAAGGTGCCGCTGGATTAACAGTCGAAGCGCTGGGCCCCTCTGGCCATTACTCTCTAAAGTCTCACGCAGCATTACCTGTCACAGGAAGCAAAGAGCAGAAGAGGGATAATGAAACGCCCTTTCTGAGGTGAGAACTACAATGAAGCCTACAAATCCCAGCAGCACCCCGTGACCCCCCACCCCCACCGCATGGCCACCTTGCAAAAGAAGTAAAGGAGAAAGAGATCGCAGGAGGTCACCTCACACCCAAGCCCAAGTGTACACAAGCTCCTTCATCTACAAAAGTGGTAACCGAGCCTGTTCCTGGAGAGCCACCATCCTGTAGGTTTCCACTCAAACCCTAACAAAGCGCACCTCATTCAACAGCTACAGATCTGGGAAGATCTGCTAATTAGTAGAGTCAGGTGCGTCAAATTAGGGTTGGAATGAAAACTTACAGGATGGTAGATCTCCAGGAACAGGGTTGAATGAGGTTTGTGCGTTGTTAGGGTTGAAATGAAAACCTACAGGATGGAACAGGGTTGGTTACCACTGATCTACAAGGAAGATACAGAATACAAATATTTGGTTAGACATATTTAGCCTTCAGAAATCAACCTTATTTTGTACCTCTCTTTCTTTAAACTGAATTTATAATAGATCCAGCACCTATTGTAGCTACATTCATGAAGATCCCAAAGTTTATTTGATGGAAAGTTTTAAGCAAATTATTTGCTGGTGCTGGCATATTACCCGAACAGCTGAAATAATTCAGTTTTATTCTGTTGCCAAACATTATGCGGGGAAGCCAACACTAAAACATCACCACAGGTGTAAACGGCAGCTACAAAGGAACCTCCAATCAGAGTCCCTGTTTTCTGAAAGGCTCTTAATGACTACCTGATTCACTTTCGAAGCAAATTGAAAAAAGTAAAAAAAAATTGAAGAAAAAAAGAAAAAGGAATGAAGATTTTTAGCATTGGTTAGGCACGGAGACAAGCAAATCAAGAGTCTCCGCAAATAGAGCTCCTGATTGGCAATTCCCCCCCGAGGGTTCCTTTCGAAACACCTGCTGAATATCTCCTCGAAACATACCACCCCCATTTTGGGTGCTGGTAATAAGTGAATTCCCAGACAGATTCTCAGGGAACAGCCCAAGGTTGAGGCAGAGAATGGCGCCCCTGGCTGTTCTTTGGACAGGCGGGGGACAACAACACAATCTTACCCTTTTCCACCTATGGAAATAAGCGATTCTTAAGAATAACATTTCCATATCAAAGGGATGACTCCAGGGGTTTTTTTTTTTTTTTTTTTTTTTTTTACGGGCGTTCGTCCAGCATTTTAATGGAAGGAGTTCACCGTCGTGACAACGCGAGCGGCAAAAATGTTCTGAACTGACGTTTAAATACTTCACTTCACAAGTAAAGTGTAAACCCAAACCCCACAAAAAGCACACTCGGTGTTTTGGATGGGTGGGGGGTTCAAAGGTTAGTTTGAATCCTGCCATTATCCCGTGGATTCTATTAAAGCACTCACTCTGTACATCACATTGGAAAGGGGCTGACTGCCTACACTTTTATACCTCTATTGTATAAAGCAGCTTGAGGTCGCAGCTTAAGGTGTTGTCTCAGATTGTCTTCTTCAATTTTAAAAAACTCTTTCTACTTACTCAGAAATCACAAATTGTACCCACTATTGACAAAAGACTTAGGAACAATGACATCATCTGAGAACAGTGTACCGCCTATGATCCAAATAGGGGATGCAAAAAAAGAGGAAGAAAACGAACAATTCCCAGAAAATGACGTGACTTACCTGAAGTCTGTCTTTACAAGGACTGTGGGAGCTGGATTTACAGTCTCCCCCGGTGAATGTATGAATTCAGGTAATTAAGTCCCAGATAGACCAAATTACCATTACACACCTCATAACATCTCGGAACAGTAAGGCAAATATTAGGCTGGGTAGCGTCATTCGTCCTCTGGGTGATATTGGGGCAATAGAGCCACGCATATATCCTCGCTTAAAACACTCCTGGGACGCTAACATCGAAAGAAAAATGGCGGCACATAGGTTTATGTCACTGCGAAGCATTTGAATCCGCTAAACTTTCATTATTGAAATGCTTTCCGGTACGTTACTCCCTACTGATGGGAATCATGAATTCTTGATCGCCAGCGAAATGCCGTGTCGTGAGTGGTGCTCTAAGATAATTAAAAACAACACCTATACATGCCGTTGCTCAATTCCTACCTTTGCTGCGTCTTTTATTATTACTTAGCTAGCACAAAATGGTATTTCAACTTTACACAAAATACCATTATGTAACTTTGTGGTGATTAAGAGTTTTTTACATAATTTTTACACAATTTTAACCAACCCTCATCTCAGCTCGTCAGATAAATTGTAAATAGACCCAGATCATTGATACTACTGAAATCTGAGACTTGGTACAGTATGTAAATCTGAGTATGCAATACGGGACTTGGTATAGTATGTACATTGAGACTCGGTATGCGTAAATCTCTGGAATGCTGGTGGGGAAACTGACGCGTGCTCAAACGATACCAGCTCTGGGATCTGGCCAGGCTGATGTTGTGGCTGGGCATGTGAAAATTAGCACTTTGGAGCATTGGAGGATCACAGACAACATAAGATCAGCCCTGGGGGGGGGGGGGGAAGATCACATATTTACCACCGATAAGAAAAAGACAGAGATACAGTCAGCATTTATGCACATATACTCCAAGGCTGAATTGATGCTTTTGATGTTTCATGACAATGTCCACCATACGAATACTAAAAACAAAAATAAAATTAAAATTAAAATTTGCAAATGGGCAATATCGTCCAACAAACCAGCAGTGGCCGAATAATAGGTTTGCTAATGATAGAGTGATGCACTGTCTTTGAAAAGCTAGTTTCACAGAAAACTGAACCGAGCACAAAATAATGAACCTAACCTCAACAACAGCTTTAGCTGAGTGCTGCCAATTTCAGATTTCTGGGCACATCATTAACACAATATTACAGTGTAGCTATACGGCATCTCCCCGCACAGAAAAATCTCATATTGTGTTAAATTGTTTCATGCAGCAAATAACAGCGTTACCCAGGGAGAGATTCTTTTTTAAAACTTTCAAAGTGAAGCATAAAACTTCAGCAACCAAATAAATACTGCATATAGTGTGCACATGAACCTTGACTGTTTGTGACTGAGGACTCTGTCCTGACGTTTGTGTGACGAATCGGAAAGTGAATGGGCGAATATTCACTGACAAATTGTTATTGAGTCATTACTTTGAAAACACACACACAGCAATGTGGTGTCTTGCTCTGGTCATACGGGTTTCATTACCCAATGCCAAGCCATAGAAATGGAATCTACATTAGTCATGTGATGCTCAAAAGGCCGTTGTGTTGATGGTGAATGTAATTCTTCCGCATCCTGCCGTGTCTGGGGAGAAATGGGTCATTTGGTTTTCGAGTTACAGGAACTGAGACGATGCGTGTGGGAATTAAATGGGTACGGACTCTCGCGACAAATATGTGAACATGGAGCAGAGAATCTTCGCCGGAATTTTCATTTTATTGATTAAGGTCAATTCATTGGATTAATTAAAACCATGAAATCATGAAATAAAAGACAAAAAAAAAAATTTCCAAACATAAAAAATGTGGGGGTTCTTCCCCACATCTATACAGTGTGATCTTCCTCTAAACTCACTGCAGGCCTCTGGGACTAAACCCACTGACCACACACCACTTTGACTAAACCCACTCAACAACAAGATTGCTTGTTTTCTCATAACAGGACCATTGGATTATGCACTGGCTTTCCTGGAAAAAGCAGGGGAAAAAAAGACTTGGACAACATGTTTGTCTTTGTGAAAGGACCACAGTTATCCTCTACGCATCATTGAGTTTGTCTTGGCTTAAGAAATGGAATTCCTTAATCCCCTGTTGGTTTGGGTTAAAGTTCTCATATGCACAAACACAACGCCTGTGCAAGGAGAATCTTCTCTGGGAGTAAACAAGAGAACCAAAGAACCAAATTCAATCCTGTGTGGTTAATAATGTGGTCTCATTTCCTCCTCAATAGGCTATGAAAGATAAAATATTAAATCACAGATCACCCCTTTTACATGTTATAAATACAAGCTGTGAAATAGTTTAAATCTGACATGTTCCAGTGGCATGAAGATAATGTGTAACAGAATTAAAATGATTTGCAATATGCATTGATAATCAGCCAAAAATGTACCAGACTGAACCAGAAATAAACAAAAAACAAAAACAAATCTGACAGAGAGACCTAAAGCTAAAGGTGTGGTCTACATAACTGCAATCTACTGAGCAAATATGCAGATACCACGGCTTGGATACAATCAACAGATGGCCCACAATTGACTTCCCAAGTGTTCAAAAGCAGTTTTCCAAATTAGCAAAATAGCATAGCACTTAGACCTTTTCTGTCAGTGAAGAGTTACGGCAGGAAATGAACAGTGGTAGGCAGGAGTAAAGAGTTGTGCATATGTTAATGGAATCCAGGTCACCGAGGTACAGATCATCGCTTCACTCATTGGTTCAACTATGTTCCTCCCACCCTGTCAGTGAGAAGCCCAAGGCTCAGAAGATTCTGCAAGTTTAGATGGCTGTCCTGTTCAAGGCCTTGGCTGTTTTTTAAAAAAAATACAATGTCAGCAACTTTCTCCAAATCCCATGTCTCCTTATTACCCACAATTCTCTTGGCCACATCATTTGATTGGAACTGAAAGTTCCATTTTTACATCCTTCTATGAGACCAAAATTCAGATACTACAGTTGAGGCTGGTTAACTTTGCCCGGATATATATATATATATATATATATATATATATATATATATGTACATGGACACACAAGCCTTGGAGAGGCGTCAAGCAATCTCAGAATTCAGAAAACCTTTCAGGGCCATCCTTTCACTTCGCAGACGATGCTGCCCGTGAAACATGTCCATGAAAAGTTTATAAAATGTCAGATTATTTAAGCACGCCGCGGCTCTTAGTGGCCTTCGGTCCCCCATTTGGCGATCAAACAGGAAACATCACATTAATAAAGATAACAGGAAGGGAAATGGCAGCACTCTCCGGAAAAGGTTACCGTTAAATATAATGTACCGAGCCTCTCATCTTAGATCCACTCGGGGATGGCGGCAGTGAGGCGTTGAGTTTAAGGAGCTGAGGTTGAAGGGTACAGGCCCGACCTTTCCTCGCCTGTTTTTGTGCCTTCCGCAAGGCCTTTCTGCTGCAGTTAAAATACAGAGCTTTATTATTCAGATAAATACTGTGGTCTTGGATTTCATCAAAAGCTTTCATTTGTGAATAAATGCAAGTGTAATTTATTTATCCATTCATTCATTCATTCATTCAAGTGACTGTGGAAATCCAAAAGAAAGCAATACACATACCATCTAATGGTGAGTCAAAAAATTTATCGAATGAATATAATCTTAGGTGTGTATACACAAATTGAAAGATATTACATTTTCTGGCTATAAATAAAAGCATCTGATTGCGAACCAAATTGTAAACTGAACAGTGCTCTTACTACCTATAGTTACCATGAGGGCTTATACTCCACCATTTTAGATTTAGTGTGCACATATAAGTTCTCCCATTTTGTTCACAAAGCAATTACTCATTGACACTGAGATATACAGCAAATGCCAGAGCCCCGTTCTCACAAAACACAACATGTGTTTTTTTTGTTCCCACAAACCACAATGCAGTCTTTTTTAGCATCGCACTTATGACACGCGGCAAGACTCCATCATTTAGACTACAGAAAAGATGCACATTTGAAAACACACCAGCAAAAAGCTTTTGCATTCATCGTGTTCAGAAAGCAGTGTGGAGCTAGATTATCCCTGCAGCAATCAAAGCAAAGCTCCTTGCTCCAGGACACAAAAGTAATGTTCTCAGCAGAGATTCAACCTACCTACTACATTACCCTCTGAACCTGACCTGGTATAAACGTAAAGTAGATATGTCACATTGAGGTTTTCCCTGAGTTTTAGGTTGTATCATGTGTTAGTGTTACATGTTAATGTAACAACCCCCGCCAACACACACACACACACACACACACACACACACATATACATACGAACACCCACACACACACACACACACACACACATACACACTTGGAAATATTATGGTGGTGCCAGCGCATAGTGACATTGCGTTAAGGCATTTAAAAAAAAAATGTAGTTTGTGTGCCTGTAATCCTTTACTCAACGTGAAATAAAAGCCAGGTGTTGATGTTCGGGCGGCTGAGAGAGAGTTGCATATTGGGTCGAGACTCTGGTTAGCTCCCTGGCCTTGTTATCCTTCAGCGGGGTCTTTTCACTTCAATCACCCCCCAGTGAAAGTCTGTCAGCCCACGAGATCAAGCTGACCCTCAGACTCGTGTCAGAACCCAGTGTGGTAATCAGCGCTGATGGCGGACGGACGCTGCATCCCAATAGTGCCTCTCTGTCTCCTCGTTCCCTCCTAGGGAATGCCCAGCATGCTCTACTTCTCCTGGCCCACTGCGCCAAACTTCACAAGCTGATGAGAGGACGGGAGAAACAGGAAATGTGATTTTTCGCTATAATTCTATATATATATATTCTAGGAATATATTTTTTGTTAAAACCCACATGATTCATGCACTTAAGAACAAGCCAGTGATTTGAATTTCAATCATCTTTTTCTTATCGCATACTGTATGCATAGAAGGATATCTTCAGTGAGGAAAAGCAGCAGCCTTAATTATGCCAGATAGTGTTCAGCTGGGGTGATGCTTTGAGCAGAGAACATGCTCTTTGTGGGCATGTAAAAAGAAGTGCAGTCTATGTGGGTTGACAGTGCACTTATTTGGAGTAACTGACAGCTCAGGCCAGTGGTGTTCTGGAGTGGATAACCCAGGGTTTGCAGGTTCACTACCCAGGGATGGCATTGCCAATGCAACTTTGACTAAGGGGTTTAACACATTTTGTTCTTTATAGCCATCCAGCTACTGAATACGTGGATAATATGTTACAAAAAAAGAAAGAAAAGAAATGCAGAAGAATGCAGTATAGACTGGGGCTAATATATTCCTTTGACTTTGATTAATATTTAAATGCACATTTGCATGCTTATTCAAATACAGTTTGGCGAGTTCAACACCAACAATGAAACAGCCACACTTGCACTGATCTCTAAGTCACACTGGAGGACAAATGTTGATTGGGTCCTTACCGCAGTCTCTGCTTCATAAACGTACATCACATCGAGTTTTTTTATTTTTATTTTTTTGAGGGCACCAGCGGAACAATGTCCGTCTCTCGCCTCGACGTCTTCGGCGAAGCTCTGCGCGCTTCACGCCATCGCCAGATCACAGGCTTACTCCCCCCGTCGCGATGCGGCAGGCCGCGCGGTTTATAAATTCGCAAGGGATCGCAGGGCCGCCGCGGCGGCGGGGACCGGCTAACGTGCTTTAAGCTTTGGGCTAACGTGCTCAAAAGCTTTACGTCCCGCCCGATGACATCGCAATCTGGAGCCGCGCGGGGAAACATCCGGAAGGCTGGAGAGACGAGACTCAGCGCATAAGTCTGGGAGAGTTACGTCTGCGCCCGATCCGATAGCGCAGCACTGCTGATTCGTACCCCTGCCTCGAGGGCCCCCGGCGAGCCGGTAAAACGGTGCGACGCGACGCGACGCGACCTAGCGTCGTTAGCTCGTCCATTCCATCCCGTATCTCTGGGGATGCAAAAAAAAAAAATTGCTTTGTGCGCCAGGCTTGGCCTCGGCGTTTGAAGCCCGGTCTAATCTTGTAGAAAATGTTTTCCTGAGCTCCTGGCGGTGTTCTTATTCAGACGGCACTTTAATTCATCAAACGGTCGCGCGGAGTAATCAAAGGGCCGGCCTTTGTTCCCGTGACTGATGTTTACTCACCGGTGGGGCTGTTGTCGCGGGGGCTGGCAAAAAGCAAATTGGAGGCTCTTGAAAGTTTATTAGAAAGCAGTGCCTCAAGCCTTGGCTAATGGGATGAGGAGGGCTAATGTTATTTTTTGTGTTGGGAGGTGGGGTGGGGGGGGTGGGCCCAAGAGACCCACACAGCTTATTTAAACGGGAGTCACAGAATTTGTTTCGGATTTGATTCATTTTGCATCCCTTTGTGTTTCCGCTTAAAGGACCCAGTACACACCTCCCTTGCGTTTGACAGCAAGCAGGGGTGACAAATGCCTCAAGCAAATCAAATCACACGTGCACTCATTTTAACCCCTTTGCGCAGGTGGCAGATACCGTATGATTTCATGACAATGGTAAGATTGTATATTAATTAAATATTTTACCGCAGATATTGATAGTACAACAAAATTGTTTAATTGCATAAGAATTCCTCTTGGTTATTTTGCTATTCAGTGAGCTGCGTTTTTCCACCGCTGTATTTGCACACCTTCAGGCTATTGTTGGATTTGTCTTGTTGCTATGACCAATACAAATATGTTGGAGGTGAAAGAATATTTTTATGAACTCCCAGATAGATGCTATTGTCCAGTGTTTCATTCTTGGGGGATGCACTTTTAGATGAGACTGCAGGGAGGGGCTGCTGGTTAAATGGACAAACCACATGACAATGGTGGCACTCTATATTTGGTTTAGTTTTCCTGTATCGTCTACTAATAAAGCTAGAACTCGGAGTTTGTTGCAGGAGCATAGTTTGGTTGCGGGAGCACTTAATGTCTGTGTTGAGAAATCCCATCTAGCTGACATTCTGGCCACCAGGGGGCTTGCGCAAAGGGGTCAATGCACTCCTCTAATGTGACTGAACACCAGCACCTGATGGTGCTTGTGGGACCCTGGCCATGACAACACTCCCCAGCCTGTGCATTTGCTTTTCTCTCTTTTGGGGTTTCTGCCCTTAATGGTGGGCTCATATAATTTTAACAATATCTGCTTCTTGGGTGCTTCTTAAAGGGCCACTGCTCTTCATTAATGGACCGTGCAAGAAATCACCTTTAATTGCGCTGAGAGGTTTTTTTTTATTTTTATACCCCCTTTTTCAAAAAATGAAAAATGCTAATAAAGAGATGCAGTCTTCGAAAACACACTTAAACAATAGTCTCACACCGTACCCACTCCACTGTGATATAAGGCCCTTATTCAAAGTGCTTTCCAGACGTTTGCCTTGCATTAGGGGACAATTTGCAAGATGAAAGCCGCCTTGGTCACCGTTAATGTGAAAAATGCATCTCTCTGTTTTTGATGTGAACGACGTCTGCTTTTGTTCTCCTTTGATTGCGACAGGAGGTCATCCAGGAAACTGCTGGCCTTCTGGGCCTTCTGTCTCGTATGAAAAACTCCCGAGACTCAGCCACTGGCATTCTCTGAAAACTTCTGGAGGGTTTTGTTTTCGGCTGATTGTTCGAACCTACAATGAGCCTACAATGTTAGTTCCACAGCATGCATGGCATAGTGAGAAGTTATCGCTCAAATGCATCTGCAACAATATTCAACAGAGGTCTGCATTCAATCCATATTAGTCCATAACCTTTCTGGACAAATTTTTATTTAATCTAGACCACAGTAAGGATACAATTCTGTAGAACTATCTCCAGTACTAAGTGGGACTAGGTCCAGTCCAAGGTGGAAGTGTAGTATAATAGGCCTATTTCACAAGATGGCGACCAAAACCGGATGTAGGGATACTTTGTTTCCGGTTACCGTTGCTACGGACGCAAGTCCATTTCTGACAGCGAAAAATTGAGCCTAAACAGCGACGTGTTCTCACAGTCCCTGATAGCTCTGCCAACGTTCACTGTCCAATGTTATCCACTTTGTCGAAGCATTGCCAGTGAACGTTAAGCGGTCTAAACTGGACAAGGGCTATAAATTCTTTTTTGAGAAGTTTATATTCGGTTATGAAGGTAAGTATAACGTTAGCTCTGGTTCACCAGAAAGCTAAATAGCTAGCTTGCTAACCACATCAAGTTAGCCGATTAAAGAGATGTTTCACTTCGACATAAATTCTTTTCTGGAGGCGACTCCATTGTGTTTTCGTAGCGTGAAGCAGCATCTGCTGTCCGTTAACAGCGTCTCTGTTCCTCTCGGTTGTCCCGAAAATGAATGAATAGGGAGCCTGACAACTGTGAGGAAAAGCGATTCTGTTAACGTTGACGGTCAACAGGGGAGGCAAATACTATGTAAGTACAATGTTAGGCTCCACAAAATTACTTATTATACCGAAGTGAAATATCTCTGAATTAAGTTTTGTACTACCGTTACTATTTTGTGACATGTTGTTTGTGCTGTACTTGTTCTAATAAAGATTTATATTGCTTGTCAGATCGCCTGTGTAATGGTGTTCAGTTCACTACCGAGCTGTTTGTTTTCATCGCTGATAAAAACTACCCACACATTTTTAAATCAGCTGATATATCTTAAAGGAGTACCATGGTGATTTTCACACTTTCTCGGTTGTATGTGCTATTTGCACAAGAGGCATTGAAGAAACACAATGAGCAAAGTATTAAATATGTCCGTTCTGTATTTTTGGAGAAATATGCGTTTTAAATTCATCGTCCTATTTTCAACCGGTTGAGAAAGTTGTCATTTTTCTGCGTCACAAATACAATAACCACTCCCATTTCCCGTAAAGAAATCTGACAGGACACAGCGTCCTGCTGTTCAGAAAATGCTAATATTTGACTAACGTTAGGTTCACTTAAATTAGTGCCTTTAGATTATTTCTGGTTATATTCATTTAGCTAGCTAGCTACCGTTAGCTAGCTAGGATGTTTGCTTTCATAAGGCAATGGTAAATGGTAAATGGACTGCATTTATATAGCGCTTTTATCCAAAGCGCTTTACAATTGATGCCTCTCATTCGCCAGAGCAGTTAGGGGTTAGGTGTCTTGCTCAAGGACACTTTGACATGCCCAGGGCGGGGTTTGAACCGGCAACCCTCCGACTGCCAGACAATCGGTCTTACCTCCTGAGCTATGTCGCCCCAATGTTATCGATAACGTTAGCTTGCTAGCTAGCTTTTATGAGGACGTTATAGTTGTGCTTTTATCTTAATTTGGCTAGCTAGATAGCAAAAATTATAATTGGATATAAGTCAACGTCCTTACCTTAGCTATCTGTCGATACTTGATATACTACTAAGCTAGCTAGCTTGTGGAAATTCAGTCTCCCAAAGAGAGCGCGTATCATGGGGGTAGCTATGGTAACGGGGCACGGTCTGTCAATCATAGCTAACTGACAGTTCTCATTACCACGCCCAGACGGTTCGGGTGAATTTTTATAGTGGGAAATTTAGGCTTAGAAAAATACGTTTTAAAGTACATTGAAATCACTGAAGAATAAAAAAAAATATGCACATTTGTTTTGTTGTTGCCTAAAGACAACTGGGAAGTGTCACGTTCTACCACCATGGTACTCCTTTAAGTAGGCTTGTCGCGATGTCCGTCAATACATTTTGTAATTACAATTAACAACTAAAATAAACGTGCATCTGCAGTTTCAACATTGAATATCCAAATATGTACTTGCTAACAAGCTAGCTGGCTAAAACGTAATTTGGTAATCATAACATAACATATAGCTCGCTAACTGATTTCATGACATTCCAAGTTCCAGCGCACACCAAACTACGGAGGAAGAGGTCTGCATGCTATTTCGCCGAGGCTCTCAACCAGGCGAACGTTTCCTTGCTCCTGTTTACAACCTGAGACACTTCTCCAAACCGCGCAAAGAGTACAGATGAGCTGCTTAAACTCTGAATAACTCGCGAAGTCGGTGTTTGAGGTGCTTGGATAAGTTAGCTAGCTAGATGCGTTTCCCCTTTCAGTTTAAAATGAGCAATGACAGTGTTTCCAAACGTGTTTTTGACAATGTTGTCTTGATTATATAACCAAGGGCAAAGTATTCATACACATGAATTATTATTTTTTTGTTTCTCAAAGAGTGGTAGGGCCTATGTTTGGTGGAACTGTCATGGCAGGCGCACTGCCGCTAGCCATCTTTACCTGTTGCAACATGAATTGTTTTCGTGTTTTTAGCCGTTCTCAAGCAGGCCAACTCAGACTAGAGTGCGGTACGAAAATGGAAAAAAATAGAACGGTTACAATTACTAGGCCTGTTTGATTTTGATTTGACAGTGAATTATATATTTTTGTATATTTAATATTTTTTATTATTTTATATCTTTAACAGTAGGCAATACAGCTACTTAGCCAACCTCAACACCAACTCGCATTATTCAAATAGTATAAGCAGCTCACCTGTACTCTTTGCGCGGTTTGGAGAATTGCCTCAGGTTGTAAACAGGAGCAGGGAAACGTTCGCCTGGTTGAGAGCCTCGGCGAAATAGCGTGCAGACCTCTTCCTCCGTAGTTTGGTGTGCGCTGGAGCTTGCCATTGAGCCATAACACGGTATTCTGTCGCATGCTGCAGCAAGGGTTTCTATGAAACTCTCGCTGGTTAAGAGATTATTTTCTGTTTCTCTAGCTCTTTGGGCCATTCCCTGTGAAATTTGGTGCCCCTACTTGAAAGGTCCTAATACCAAGAAAATAAGGACCCCTTAATGAAGTCCGAATTATTGCCTCATTCAAATTTTAATTATTTAACGTTTTTGTTTGCTTATCCTTGATTGTACTGTCAAATTTTACTGATGCTAATGTTAAACTTGTTTTTCTCACTCAGTAGCCCATGAAGAAAAAAAAAAGAAATTATTCAAAAAGTAAAAACGGCTGTCTTGTGATATGCCTGATTATAAACCGAGTTATATATATATTCGGAATCGAAGTTATATATTCGGAATTGAAGTTATATATTCGGAATTGAAGTTATATATTCGGAAATTGAATTTTATATATTCGGGAATTGTACTTATATATCCAGAATTGAATTTATATATTCAGAAATTGAATTTATATATTCAGAATTGTAATTTATATATTCAGAATTGAAGTTATATATTCGGAAATTGAATTTTATATATTCGGGAATTGTACTTATATATCCAGAATTGAATTTATATATTCAAAATTGTAATTTATATATTCAGAATTGAAGTTATATATTCGGAAATTGAATTTATATATTCGGGAATTGTACTTATATATCCAGAATTGAATTTATATATTCAGAAATTGTAATTTATATATTCAGAATTGAAGTTATATATTCGGAAATTGAATTTTATATATTCGGGAATTGTACTTATATATCCAGAATTGAATTTATATATTCAAAATTGTAATTTATATATTCAGAATTGAAGTTATATATTCGGAAATTGAATTTATATATTCGGGAATTGTACTTATATATCCAGAATTGAATTTATATATTCAGAAATTGAATTTATATATTCAGAATTGTAATTTATATATTCAGAATTGAAGTTATATTAAAATATACCACCACTGTGTATATTTCATTCTAACCTCCCCCCCTTTCATGACACTCGTTACATGCTCCACCATGCCAGCACTTTTTGGTAATTTGTATTTGTCCTAATATTGTAGCTTGTTCTTCTGCCGAGTTGGCTTGGCAGAGGTTAGGTCAGAATAGTGTTCACTGTGTGAACTAAACTGTGTTCTTGGCTAGAAATAGCTGTAGAAAATAAGCATTGTATCTTATTGAACCTGTGTTTTGTAGTTGTCCATGACCACAAAATGCACTTTTGTACGTCGCTTTGGATAAAAGCATCTGCCAAATAAGTGTAAAGTAAATGTACTATAATCGCTGTATGGAGTAGTCCCTGAGCTGCCAGACATTTAACCTCAGGGGCATAGCATACAATTCCGCTTTTCTGTTGTTGCTCTGCGCTTTTAACCTCAATGACGTCATGCAACCGCCAGTCTCATAAATGGACAAAGAGTTCTCCGTTCACTTCGTATGTCATAAAGGCAGAGAGAGAGAGAGCACACTCAAGTAAGTCACCGTTGAAAATTTCTGCTGAGCCCAGCATTTGACTCTTAGATTTACCCAGCAGCAGCAACGCCTTTCCAGCTGTCTCCAGCGTACCTGTGAGAACAGGTAAGAGGTGTTTAACCGCTAGATTGCTCCGGTGGGTGACGGTGCGTTCCGCATTTTCCTCTCCGAAATGTTCTCACAATTTAACGTGTGAGATTATTTCTGTCCCAGTGACAAAGAATGGGTGAAGTGGGAAACCGTTCAGACAAAGGTCAAAACGAAATATGCATCAGAACTAAATATGCATTATGCATTGAAAACTGACCTTATTTGCCTGTTGTTTTGACAAATTCGGTATATCCAGAGAACAGCGTTCACTTATCTTTTCTAAGCATCTGAAATGTATTCGGTTTAATGCATTCACAAATTCACAAAGATTATCCACGGTCCCCCAGCTAATGTCTTAAGCTTTCTTTAAAAAATCTCCTGAAAATCTCAGGCAGTGTGAAATATTTGGCTTAAAAAAAAAAAAATTCTTCTGGGAGTTTCAAAATCTGCGGCCTTTGTAAGTGGAATGGAATATCCCATTTGCATTCAAATACTGCACTGATATCAGCTTTATTATTTATTATTGATGATATTGTGTGCATGTCGTTTTTGAAAACAAAATTGTTCAGCAAAAATATCAGCTTGTAAATAACCGAATGAATGTGTCTATCACTGCCTGTATCGCATATATATCTGTGATAGAGACACATCCACTGTGATGCTATTTGCATTTTGGGTTTGATGGTACAAAACATCTGAAATCAGGTGGAAAATTTAAATTGAACAAAAAACTGTGCTGTGAATACAACACACAGCATTTGCAACTCAGACGCAAGACATTAAAAACTGGAAGGGTATTGTGAGAGCTGCATGTAAATGAAATCATTGAATTTTCAGATGTGGAACAAAAAAAAAAATAAAACAGCAAAAGCTTGGACATCACACAGAATGAATAGCAATAAAAATGGGAAATAAAAGAAATATATAGCAAAGGTGATTTGAATGAGAACTCAATGTCAAGATAAAGGGTAGTCGAAATTTTGCTTACTACAAATCGAAGGAGCCAGTATTAGCAATGAGGCTAATGAGTTATTCGACCTAAGAACCACGTAAGGCCTGCTTTTTGCCGCATGAATTACTGTGTCAGTGTCGCTGGCGACACCCTCGCAGAATTTTAAGAGTGAGACTTCTCGAAGGCGAATGGCGGAATGAAGAAACCAGCTTCCCGCCATCCGTCTGCACTGCCATCCAGCATCCAGACTCGTTTTTTTATCCCCCCCCCGGTCGTCTGCAGCCACGTCCTTCTGCTTCCAGCGCGATACGTGTTCACGGCGCCTGCGGTCACAGCCCCCACCCCCCTCCCCCGATAAGCCCCCTCTCGCTTTCCCCAGCGCCTCGGCCAATCAAATCACTGTTCTGACGGAGGGGTCCACACAGACAAGCCCCTCCCGCTGTACCGCCGCTACCTCGTTTTCAGCCATTTAAAACCACATTTCAGACACGTTTATTACTCATGTTTTAAAATATTTACATTTTCCCATTGAAGCTGTGCTTACTGTTTCTCTCTGTGTGGAAAACACATTCTAAAGAGGACAGTGCACAATGAGGTAACAGTCATATGGCTTTTTACACAGCTATAAAGTTTTTTTTTTTTGAGCATTTATTTGCATTAAACAAGGTGTCTTGTACATTACAGTATTTGTCTGTTCTGAGTACTTTTAGGTGTTCTGTCTATTCACCAAGAAAATCAGACACATTCCAGCTAACCAGTTTGGGTATACAGAACATTCCTGGTATGATAAACATTCCATTTATCGGATTTTATCCAGATCCCCTGAACATTGTGTCTGAGTCACACCGCGTTCAACAAATCTGGCATTTCAGTACTTGTAAAGCACACTTTAAAAAAAATCTATTGACACCTTTGCTCCATAATTCTTCTTTCATGACTAAACGATAACCATGAGGGAATGTTTCCGGTATGTCTGTCTGTGACATGCCTGTAAGGCCTCCCTGTGATCCAGCCAGAACTTGTTTGGAATACAATAAATACGTTCTAAGACTGTTCGGGGAATATTATTGTCGTAGCGTTATCTCATAACCAAACAGGAACGTAACCACGAGGCTCCCTGACGCGCTCGCAGTGTTTCGCGGTGGCTTCTTAATGAACGGTGCGTTCCCTCGCGCAGACGTCGACTCCCCGGGTTCTGACTGAATCCTGCGCCGCGAATCAAATCTCTGCATTGCCGACGTCACGCAGGACTGACAGACGGCCGACGGTGCGAAAATCTGGTTGCTTTGTCGGGGCTGCTGCGGTGCATGGTGTAACTGCAGAAATATACTGTATACGTGCTGAAAGTAAAATCATGTGAACCACACTCTCTGTAGTTTTTCCAGTCTCTCTGAAGCCCATTGATTGAGAGAAAAAGGATCCGTGAGACTGGATGGTGAGACCAATTGTTATTTGCAGAAGGCTTCGGTGCCTTCCCTTAGATTTGATTGGATGATACCTCGCTGCCTGTTGTACAGAAATCGGTCTCAAAGCTACTTTCTTTGTGAGCATTTATTCGTTTATTTATTTTGTGATTGTTCCTGATTTCGAAATCATGCATCAAGCATCCTGTATGACCAACTATATACAGATTTACTGGGCGTAGTACATTACCATATTAGGAAAACAAACAGATAAGTAAATAAAATAGATAAAGTATATTGTGACATACGCATCACATTGCATGCCAGAAATACCTTTAAAAACAGTTTCACAGTTTCACAACAGCGACAGCAGCTGGCTGCATTACTGCAGGTTACCCCAGTAATGAAGAACCGATTCAGGAGGAAACCTGGGGGCTCGGTACTGTTGTCAGGTTTTATATCTATATTAAGGGTGTTAATGTGGCCATTCCATACCGTGTAGTAAAACATAATAATAAGGATAGTACGTTGGAATATGATGGAAATGTTGAAGCTTAATAAATAATTCACAACTATTTTACTTCCTTAGCAAGTACATCATTGATTTTTGGATCAAATTTAATAAATGTGTCTAAATATGATCCTTAGAAGGGGGCCAGAGTTTCTAGATTGACAAATCTAATACAAAATTGTGGCATTATGTGGAGTTTCTTCAATATGCCCACTCTAGCCAAATATATTCCAGTTATTTACTCATATTTATTCATTTTGATTATCCATAAACTTTGTTTTCAAAGCAGTTATTAAAAAAATATACTTTTGTTAAATATTTATAGCTGCGCTTTAATCAGAAACGTTTCCCTGATTATGAATTAGAAAGCATAGTTAGATTAGATATTGAATTATCGTTTGATTATGAATGTCAGATTACTAAATCATGGTGTTATTGGCTATGGTCTGACAATAGGCATACAAATAGCACACACATTCTCTCTCAATATACTTTATTTTCATTTATATTACAGTGTTATTAATATGCTTTATTAGCAATAACTGCAGCCTAATTTAAAGCATAATTATGTGCCTGAAGTAGACTCTTTTCCTGGGTCTTGTGCACCTAATGAACTCAAACGGCTGTCTTCTTGCCTTCCTCTATAAGGCCAGGTATGGCATTTACTCAAAAGCTTGTGACTTTTCTTTCATTTTCTTAATCAACCCTCCTAATAAAGGGACTGTAATCCTTGTGAGATCTATGCAGGATTGATTATGCACACAGTGAAGTTACATAATGTGTTTATTACAACTGCCATAATCAAAAATAATGACACATTTCCCCAAAGTGTTTGACTCATTTTAATAGGACCAAATTTGGGTGAGAAGTTTATAAGTACTGTGACACACCATCTCATTTGTAATCCTCTCTACTTATGAGGGAACGATTCAAATTAAAATACATTTTCCTCTGCATAGTTTGTCATTTTTCAGAAACAATCACATACAAATTACAATAAATACGAGAAGTAATAACTTGCTTTTGGCTTGACATAATGTATTTGCATTTAATGTCATACAAATTTACATTATTTTTACATAATCACTCCCACCCGTACAATGCATGCAGATGGATAGTCTATTGGATTAATTGCTTGGCAGCGTGTGCAGTGATTATGAATTGCCATGCTTTCCAATTGCTGTAGTGTGATTTATGGATTTACACACCACATGGCTTTACATGTGGCCCCGCAAACTCCCATATTTGAAAAATAATCATGAACTTCTGGCTCTGAAATCTGTATTTGTACAGACATGGACATGTAATTCGCCCAGAGATCTCCTCGCGTTTCCCCAGTTGAATATTTGCCATTATTATCACAGAATGATGTACCTCCCTAGAGACAGCCAATCAGTCATGTAAGGAGTTCAATGACCTTTCTGCTTTACCCTTGAATGACACATCCCCTGAGTGACATTAGTTCATTTCTGTAACAGCGCCCCTTTTGGTCAGATTGAGCGTCTACAGACTCCCTGTGTCGCCCAGAAAAACAGCTGTGCAGCTCAGCCAATAGACTGTAGACTCAGACAAAGAGACTGACCATGCCATGCGCACAGTGAATGCTTCAATGTGCTCTCTGGAATTGGTAGAAGACATTGCAATAATGGCAGGGATCTAAGAAGAATACACAGGGTGTTCCAAACTAGAAAATAAAGTTTAAAAAAAATATATATATATTTGGATAACTTCATTGAGAGCCCTTTTCCCCATCCAATAATTGTTCCTCCTCAGATGCTTTGAAATTAAATGAAGCTGCTTAATAATTCAGATTGGCTCAATTAAAAATAATGGAGACGCAGCATAATTAGGAATGCAATGCTGGGATGTGAGCACAAAAGTGATGAATATTGACTTTGCGGTTGTCTGTGACCTTCAGCGATGCTCAGAAATGCTCTAATCCTGCAGGGCGCTAAGTTGTTAAGGGATGTGTGCCCACAGTGAGTAAAAAAAAAAGACCAAAAAAAAAACCTCTTTAAGGCATTTTAAAAGACCTTTTTTTTTTTCCAAGTAACGTTCCCCCCTCTGGGACTCATCCAGCACATCCATTCTGGGGGGATGCACTGCCTAGGCACACAAAGTGAGTGATAACAACGCCTTCACAAGCACAACTTGGGGAGGCCATTTTAGTGATTTCTAGCCTTCAGCACACCAAGGCATCCCCGAACCCCGTGTAATCATCAAACCCAACCTGTCTTCCGGGAAACGTCCACGTGCCAGACACCAGACCGTATCCGCACCAGTGGCTGTTAAACAGAAACAGCGGTGCTTTCACATTCCAGATGGTCATTTAAGATGCTAACGCGAAACTTATACAGGGATGGCGACCGCTCGACCCCCCCCCACCCCTTGAGTGTCCGTCCCCTGAGGAAGACCCACGGCGGTCTGGCGGTTTGGCGGAAGCTGGGGGGGGGGGGTGGCGATTTCACACGGCCTAACGCCCAGAGACGAGGGCTTTCCCTCTTCCTGAAAATCCATTTCACTGGAGATGTGCTTTTCCCGCTTCACACCACCCCGCCAAGTTAATGAAAAAAAAAGGAAAAAAAGAAGAAATCCAAAGATTGGCTCCCCGGGCGATTCCACGGTGGAGCCGAGCCCATTAAAAAAATAAAAAAAGGGAGAAGAGGATTGGACAGGAGGCTCAGGGATGGAGTTGGGAGGTCAGGCCCTATCCTGCCCACTTATTGGAGGAGTCTTCTCGCCTCCGAAGGTTGGTCCCCCAAAAAACCGTGGCCCTTTGATGGCGTTCCTTTGCATTCGGAACGCGATTATCCAGGGGGTACGCATCCCTCCATCTCACTGCCCCCCCAACCCCCCCCCCCAACCCCCACCCCCAGTTTGTATTTTTAGCACCTCCCTCTGCCTCCGTTGCCACACTGTTCGTTTACTAATCCTCCCTTCCTTATTTTGTCTTAATCCCCTTCTGCAAAGAGCCTGTGTTTCCCTCCACCTGCTCTGTGCAAACAGGTTTCCCCGCCTTCAATTCTATGGTACTCGCGCGCAGTTAGCGGCTCGGAAGGTGAGCGAGATAAGAGCGCTCTTTATTTGGCAGTTTCTATTTATTTTTTTTCTTCCCGGAGAGCCCCGGAGCCTCATCAATATGCGGCGCGGCCGGCGCGGGAAGATTTCGATAAGATTATGAAGCGCGAGCGCCATTGAAGTGCTTACTGTAGAAAAAGCCTGTTACTGAATCGACCGCGCGTTCTTTGTGTTTCTGCGATTCCGCGGGCGATTCGCCTCGCTGCCGGGGACGGGAACCCGCGGCGTTCGTTCGTTCGGCCTGCTAGGAGGAGCGCTCCGAGAGGGTACCTCTAAAGATGAAGGCATCCTCTTCATCATGAAGGCTTAGCTTAAATGACCGATTATGAAAGGTGTCTATGAATGTATCGTGGGGGACAAATGTCTTCAGTATTGGTAAATGGTAAATGGACTGCATTTATATAGCGCTTCTATCCAAAGCGCTTTACAATTGATGCCTCTCATTCACCAGAGCAGTTGGGGTTAGGGGTTAGGTGTCTTGCTCAAGGACATTTCGACACACCCAGGGCGGGGTTTGAACCGGCAACCCTCCGACTGCCAGACAATCGGTCTTACCTCCTGAGCAATGTCGCCCCTATGCCGCCCCAGTGTTCCAGAATGATCGGGTCCACTTTAGACTGGCAGCAGTCCGTGTCCTGGGATAAATCCAGTCACGTGCACGCTGATAATTGGAATTATCATGGGTTAGACTCAAGTGTGTGACAAAGACTGATCTAAGGGGTAAAATTTGTTAACAAGCATGTGAGCGCACATGAAGGTACATAATAATAATAATAATAATAATAATAGTAATAATAGCTTGTCCAGTGAAATGGCACGGTGGAGCAGTGGGTAGCACCTCATAGCAAGATCTTGGGTTTTTCCCTAGGCCTTTCTGTGCGAAGTTTGCATGTTCTCCCCGTGTCCACATGGGTTTCTTCCCCACAGTCCAAAGACATGCAGGTTGGCTAATTGGACACTCTAAATTGCCCACAGGTAAGAGTGTG
This sequence comes from Anguilla rostrata, assembly GCF_018555375.3. Classification (NCBI taxonomy): domain Eukaryota; kingdom Metazoa; phylum Chordata; class Actinopteri; order Anguilliformes; family Anguillidae; genus Anguilla; species Anguilla rostrata. The sequence continues at coordinate 6,540,316 of NC_057937.1, forward strand.
TGAGTGAATGGTGTGTGTGCCTGGTGATAGATTGCAGACGGTTCCAGGGTGTATTATTGCCTCTTGCCCAACGCAAACAGGGATAGACTCCAGAACACCTTGTGACCCTGATTGGGAATACGCGGCTCTAGATAATGGATGGATTGTCCACTTTATGGAGTGATCCGACAGTCCGGCAGTTCGACAGAGAAGACAGGCATTAGGCAGTAAACCCTCGTATGTGCGTTGAGTCTGAGACGCATGTTCTCACTCATGTTATACTGCGTGGCTATTAAATTATGTGTGCGCCACCATAGCCACTGCGTTTGGAAAGAGGTCAGCCGCCATTTTGGCTCTGTCCTCACGGAATCACACCTAAGGCAGAGTGCTCCTGCTAGCACGGCACTGCGTGCTTCTGTCTGACTGCGGTTTGTCCGTTTTTCAACGCTTTAAATAAAGCACCGTGCATTAGGCTTAAGAGCGACCCTGCTGCGGTCTTAAAATAAGCAACGAGATTTTCACCAGTCACGGTTACTGTTACTATTTTTTTATTTTTTATTTGGAACATCGATTATTCAATAGGTGCTATTCAGAGCAACAAGATTATATTGTACATGAATACGCATTCGTGGCATTTTTCCCAAATGTTGTTTTTTTTTATTTTTTTTATTTATTTAGTGGGCTGTCAAACAATTTTTTTTTTTCCTTCTGCGATAAACTCCCATTATTATGGCATTGTAAGAACATTATGTGGGATCAGGGCTGGCACGGAGTGAGTTTTGGGGGGGGAACGGCTTTCATGTCGGAGCTGTTCGGCGTTGCACTTTGATGATCGGAGAAAGCCTTGGCCCCCGCTTGCCGTCCCTCAGCCCCTTGTGAAAGTCACACCGATTCCCCGCCGTGACTTTGAGCTCATAATACGAACACCTAGGGGCGGAAAAGCACGTCTGCACGGGAGGAGGAGCCGGCCGAGGAAACGTGTCCGGGGGCAGCCGTTTGATCAGGGAGCATCTGTTATGTGCTTTGACAAGGCGTAGAATTAGCAATAACACCCTTCCTGTCCTCTCTCTCCCTCTCTCTCTCTCTCTCTCCGGCAGGGCAGATGTGCCCAAACTGGCGTGTGATCACCGTATCTTTTCCCATTTCTGTGGCCCGAAAAAAATGTTTTTTTTTTTTGAATGAACCTAAAAATTCTCAGTTGAAGAAAGTCTAAAATATATAAGGTGGAGCAAATTGCAGTAAACTTTCAGGTTTAACCAATGAATCTTTTTTTTTTTTCCAGTGCATCACCATCGGTATGATGCCACTACACTCTAAAATACCCAGTTTGGTCCAGAGCAGGACCAAAAGTTTTCTGTTAAGAGTTGAATTAACACTGCTAGAGCTGAACACTGGACATTTACTGTGTATGATCTCAGAATCATAAGCAGATAAAAGGACTTCTTCTGCCTGCATATTTTGTGCTGCATTTTGTATAAACAAATTGCACGTGTTCCTGACATACATAGAATAAATCTATAAGCACTGAATTTAATAGGACTGTTTTTTTTTATTTATTTTTTTTACTCGCGTCAGTATATGGTCTTAAGGGTATTACGATAAACAAGTAAACAAAGTACAGCCTCTAAACTGAGCAGCATTACCAGTCCAAACCATGATTTATCAGATATTAAGTTCTCTCGATTGCTTTCGTGTTCTGGCACATACCTCCATTAAGTGGGACATATCAGATCTGTATCTGTGCTTTTCATATCGAAACTCCTCAGCCTCCATGTTGGCTGTGTTGACAGAGGGATGATCGAGGTGGTCTTAAGCACTTTCCATTTTATGAATCCAATCACTGCCCTGCTGTGTTCTTCTGTCGTTACTGTGCTATAAAACTGGGGCTGATATAATGGTTGTGAGCTAGCTAATGTATTACCATTAATGCGCTAATGCGAATGCCGATATTTCCCAGAATGCCTAACACAAGTTTGGGGGGGAAAAAAAAAGCATTACCTGCCAAAGAATCCCAAACTTGTCTTGGAGACAAATGGGTGTGCAGTTAATTCCTAAAAAATCAGAATGTGCTGATGCAGCTTTCAGATACGCTTCTTCTCACTTAGCCCGCCTGCTAACTGTTCCAGTGCTGAACGAGATCCAAGTACGTCCTGCAAGTTATTTTTATTTTAATTTAAATGCGCGTCGAGATCTCAGTGGAACGTGATTTTAGATTCATTAGCAATTTAATTAATAATTGAAACGTTTATGTAGGTGAAAAACACTGTGTAATTATTGTCATTGACAAGAGATAATTTTTTCACAGTGGAAAACAACAGTAACGCCAGAGAAGAACTTTCTCACTACGTATGAATATGACACCAAACAAACATGTCTGTAAACGATTCTGCTCAACGGTTGAGCAGCCTTTTTGCGCTGTATGTAAATGACGGGAATGCAAATGAACGAGCTCTTCCTGTAGCGTGGAATCCTGGGATAGGCGGAGAGTGTCATTGCGGCAGATGATCAGCTGCCGTTCCCACAGCTGTCAATCACAGACCTTCCTGTCTCTTTCCTCACATTTCATTACCCATTTTCCCACCCCTTTTTTTGTGGATCAAGGAACTCCAAATGTCAGTGATTTTTATCACGTTTTCCCGAACCCCTGCAAACGGACGTTTAAAGACGTGGGCAGCGCTTTGTCACCTTTCCAACCCGGGCTCGTCGGTGGCTTCATGCACACGCAGCACATTTTTATCCTCAGCTACAAATTCTACAGCAGCCTCTCTCTCTCTCTCCTTCTCTCTCCACTCTCTCTCTTTCTCTCTCCTTCTCTCCCCTCCCTCTCTCTTTCTCTCTCCTTCTCTCCCCTCCCTCTCTCTCTCTTTCCTCCTCGTCTCTCTTCCCTCTCTCACTCCTCCCTCTCTTTCATCCCCCTCTTTGTCTGTCTCTTCCACCTCCTCTTTGTCTCACTTAACCTGTGTCTCATTTTCTCTCTGTCTCACACCTATACGTGCGTCTCTCACTCAGTCTCGCGCTCTCTTCCCCTGTCTGTACATCCCCGCGTTTTCCACATTCCTTCATTGAGAGTACAGTAAGCACAGTCCACGCAGCTCAGAAAATAATCAGCCTCTGTCCGCTTAGATTTATGAAGGGGGAGGGGTGAAAGCCTGCAAAATTAAAACCAAAGAGGATCGCAGCGACGAAAAAGTTTATTCCGAGCGAAACCGTTAAAAACGTTTTTTTTATTACCCACGCCGTCGCCGCCGAGGAAACCACCTGCTGAGCGTTTAACGGTCCCTCGCCGTTTTTTTTGTTGTTTTTTTTTCTTTTCCCCGGCTCAGCAACACGCCCGGAAATCCAGCGAGCGCTCGTTCTCATTTGCGGCGGTTGCGGGACATGAAAGGAGCGCCTGATGAGTGGGGGGGGGGCACAGCGGGGGGGGGGGCGCTCCGCTCTCCATGTAGCCACGCGGAGACAGCAAAGCCCTTTAATCTTCCCACCGGCCCTCGCCGCGCGCATACGCGAATCGCATCGCATCGCATTCCGCATTCCGCGTGCTCAATCTCTCTCTCTCCAGCCCCAAAAAAACCCCTAGCGGGGGGGGTAAGGCGGGAAAAAAGTGACGTGCGCTAAATAAATTACTGGGATCGGCGAGACCGTCCCAAGCAGAGGCCGAAGGGATTGGGGTTATGGCGGTAAAGCGTTCTAATGCTCTCACCAGCACCCAAGGAGTTAAAATCGGATCCTTCCCCTGAGCCAGTGGAGCCTAAACTTTCTGAGCCCTCAACCAGCTAATGTGGCCCATCCTATTACATGTATAATCAATGCTTTCAACATGTGCCAAAACAATTGCATATGCAGTATACTGTATACTGTATATCCCTCTTGATGGATATATATGTATGTGTAATACATATTATAATATTATATACATATATATATATATATTATATAATCGTACAAATGCTAATTACTGATTAATTAAAGCCTACTGACTGACAGTATACAACTAAGTACAAATGATTAATAAATGGTTTGTAAGCTACTTGTTGATGGCTTATGAATGCTTTATTACGGATGCTTGTTATAAAGCGATACCAATCTACCTGCCTGTTCTGCTCAACTGTCATTGTTATCTGATCAGGACTGAGACGCACTGAAGCGGGGGCAGAGCTGCTGAACAGGTGAAGGCTGATGACCGCATTACACTGGCATTGCTTTAGAATATATCCCAGTGCATAAATGGATGCGATGTAAATGCTATGTAAAAAAGTTGTGTGAGTCACTCTGGATAAGAGCGCCTGCTAAATGCCTGTAATGTGATTAAAGACCAGCGATCCGATATTTTCCCTCCCAGGCGGATCCTCCGGGTGTTTCCACACCCCCAGCCTCAGCAGCTGTCTCGCCGGTGGCGTGGAGGTCGAGGAAGGAGGGTTGGTACGCTCTACCAAAGAAGAAGAAAAGAGGTGTTTGTGTTTCCTCAGATCTCAGCTCCGCACGTGAATTCTGGCCTGAAACGGCGGTCCGACAGCAGAATGCATACTAGCCTACTTTTTAAAAGGGTCAGGAGACAAAGTGAGCACTCATTAAATAGGCCATAGAGCTGATGGGTTAGAAGACTCCATGAGGATTCTCTGGATTAATAAGTTAAAGGGCAGAGTTTAATGGTAGTGGAGGTGAGTTATGTTTCAGAGGAAATGTGTGCTAATCTCAGCTCTCCCAAACGGACTGAGGCAATCTTATAGGCCAGACTCAGTACTCAGGCTTGTATATGATTGGCCATTTCAAATTGGGAAGAAAATATTGTTTTTATTTATTATTTTTAGACATCTACTGTAGCACATCATTAAGGCCTTATGTCATGAAATGTACAGTGCAACAGTAAATTAACTTGATCGGTTTTTATATTTTATAGTTCATCATTTATTTTACTTTGCTTTCACTGCTGGAGTACATAGGATGCCTGTTGGACTCATTCATATTGAAGAGTTTACACTGCAATTTCTTTCCAGGCTCACTCTCTGTACCACAGGAAATCTTCATTACATGACTGCTGAGATCTAGCAAGACGGTTAAATATCGTACATCCCTTGTTTCTTCCTGATTGGTTTAAAAACAAGCACGAAACCTTCCAGACCCATGGCTCACCTGTACTAACTATATAGCTAGCTAGCTATGGCATGTCCTCACCACTGTAACGTGATTTGTTGTCCTCCGTGTGTCCATACATCTGTATTGGTGGTTGTAGCTGTGTGTCCTTAGCTCCTACTCATGTGTGCATGATGGCATCAGTACGCGCTAACTAGGTTAAGTAAAGTAGGCGATCCGTACGCGCTAACTAGGTTAACCAATGTAGGCGAAACGCTAACATGTTAGGGTTAGCTAAAGTAACGTTAGGCGATAAAGCTGTGCTTAAAAATCTCGTGCCGTACCACCTACGCATGCACCACCTGTGCATCCGTGAGTGAGTGAGTGAGTGAGTGAGTGAGTGAGTGACCACAATTTGCCACGCATAGCCCACGGCGGCAGTCCTGCCTGCGCGCCATGGGAAAAACACAGAACAAAGTCACACGTAGTATCTTATTAAAAGGATCTCATTTTAAACACATACGACAACCTGAAGGCTGCGTTTGAGCACGTGCGGATCCACGCGTTGTTCAGCCTCAACGCTTTGTTCATATCTTTACGTCCTAGGCCCTGAAGGCTGTGTAGGATACATGTTCTACAACTTGAAAGCCTAAAGCTGCGCAGAGATCAGATTTGAATTTTTATTCAAATGGCCTGAAATCATTGTTTTGCAAAAAAAAAAATCAAAGTGTCCTTTCATCTGATCGTTTAAAAGTGTTATTCGTGAGCTGCTTGGGGAGGAGGGGAGAGGGGGTGGCGATGGAGGGGGGGGTCTGTAGAATCCACTGTGGAGAAGTGTTTGTGAAAGGACTTTCTAGCCCCCAGCCTCCCACCATCACCACCTTTCTCAATGCTAGATTTAAAAAAATAAAAATAAAAACAGTACCAAGCAAACAGCCACTGAAATATATGCACATTTTTCCCTTAAGCTATGAATTACTACAATCTTTCATAGGCCGGATGGCCGAGCAGATTGTGTCAGATTTCAGTGCAACTATTTGGACACCATTCATCAGGATAAGTAAACAAGCAGGCCAAGATGTCTTGCTGTGTGAAATTAGGAAAAGCAGGTTACGCCCAGGGCAGAGGACGGGTGGGAGGGGGCGAGCTCCTGAAGTTTTGGGTTAATCAGTACACACCCCTCTATTTGGGAACAGTGACTCAGCCAGGCTGCCTAGCGCCATGGACAAAGAGGAGGACTCGTCAGAGCTCGGGAGGAAGGTGGCGCAATGGCCTTCACCATCATGTTAAAGGTGGGGTCATTTCGGCTTTCATCTCGGGGGGGGGCGAGGGCAGGGGCGTTGGGGGGGGAGGGGGGGGGGGCAATGAGTCACGTTTTCTCTGAAATCCGGGGATGCGAAGCAGCAGTCCAGCAGGCTCATTCTGATTTGCCGAGGCTCCTGATTGGGCGGGATTCACCCACCAGCTTAGTCAGACAGTGCCCCCCCACCGCAATAGAGCCCCCTGCTGGTATAAGCAGTCCATGCAGTCATTTAGGGTCACAACTATCCCTGAGCCATTACAATCAGTTTTAATTGGTGGGTGTTACCTGTATTAACGTGGTTTACACCTGAAACAATTCACATGCATACGCAAGGGGTTGATTACTAATGCGAGTAAGTAAACTGCCTCACCTCCACAGCCACATCGCCATCTCCAATGGGCACAAAACGAGATGGACAACAATTTGAGCTATTGCATCTATGAGCATCTTAGGTCTGCAGCGAACAAACCCTGTATTTTGGCCTATACCGACTCTTTACCCGACAGGCTTCAAAGGCAAATTACAATCTGTGTGTTTTGGCTGATATCGGATTCCAATCGGATTCATTTCCACATACGAACGTGGCCCGAAGCAGATCTGAAAATGGTCGATTCCATGTGCTTTTTTTTTTGTTTTGTTTTCCTTTTTACACATTCATAATGCATATCTCATCTGTGCCACGGGTGAGGTGTTAAAAAAAAAAAAAAAAAAAAAAATCGCAATTGGGTCATTTTCTTTACCAGGCGGCGTAAGCGGAGCCTCAGATGTGCGTCTGGGAACTTTCGTAAGACTTTGGAAGTCAGACAGTTGAGCAAAGTTATTGGAACGGATCAGGTTTGGGGCCCAGTCAGTCGCGGAGATGAATGGGAAATAAACTCAAAGCGGCACCGGAGGACGGGAACCACCCACTCAGAGGGAAATTATGCGGAAACGGCGGCGGCGACGGCGGCTGATGCCTGGAACACAAGAGTTGGCATCTCGCTCGTTCCCGAAACCCGTTACGGTCTTTATAGTTAGTTTCTTCGGCTTTTCAAAAGAGTTTCATTTTAAAGAGCGTTTAAGGGGGCCTGTACATTACCAGTTGGTGGGGGAGTGTGTCTCATTGTGAATATGCTAATTTGCTACTTGCTGCCTAATCAAAGACTCAAATAAAGGCCCAGTTCTCAGGCTCAGGTGAACCTTCTTTTCTTTTCTTTTTTGACAGTTGCATTTTTCTTTGTTATCTTTGGACATTTTTATTTTTCAGAGTAAACAAAAGCAGTTGAATGACAACGAGGCAGACATTCCGACATTCGGTTCCAGTTTTTGACCCGCTCCGGAGAACGCAATTAGCTACACCTTGTGTGAAGTCGCCGAAACACACGCCGCAGCCGATAAATCACCCTGAACCTCTACTGCCGCCCACTCCACAAAGTTCATCAAACGCTTCCTCCGCCTCTCACTGGAGGTGTAAAGGTGAACGAGTTTGGGGACAGTGGGGGCCGTTCTGTTGTCAGCGAAACCATTAATAATACAGAAACCGATGGTACAGGCCCAGCCAGGCTGTAAAACACCAGGAGTCTGTGGGGCCCAGTGTAGTTTGATGTACCCTCAGTACAAGCCGTGGCTTTATAAAATAAGCCTAGTGCGAGGAGAGTAACTGATTCGTACTGTTACTGTTTGTAACTGATTCATGAGTTTATGGTCTTCATTCGGTAATGAGTATCCCAAATATACCAATCCCAGAGCAGCGTTGGAAAAAAAAACAAAACAAAACCTCAGTTTTTGTCAGCTTGTTTAACACAGTTTAAGACTGACAGAATATATTATCCTGTCTTCTCACATCCTTTTTTGTTCTTTCCCAATCCCTTTGTTTTCTTTGATGCATCTGATATTTTGAAGCACTCATATTGATGAAGCCAAATGACATTTAAGATGCCATTTGCAATTGACATAATACAATTACAGGCCGAAAAACGAAATACTATTGTAGGGGGAAGCCATTTTAAGTGCACAATTTTGTTAGCTAGTTGCTGTAACTACGTTGTCAAGTGGCGCAATGTAAACAAGAGAAGGGCAATCCTAGCAACAAGCCACGCCCCTTTAAAGAACCAGGAAATCAAAACCAGGAGAAGAAGCCAGTGATGTCACTTTGGGCGCCAGTGATGTCAATTTTTTTCGCCACATACGCTGCCCATTCCGGTCCCACAGGAAGCGGCGCTAATCCCGGATTTAGCGATGTTGCCGCAGCGTACAAACACGTTTTCGCACAATGCGGTCATGACAGCCACGAGCCTGTTTGAATGCCCGACGTTGACATCACGACTGGGGGCAAAAAAAAAATCTTTTGATGATTTGTATTACTCAGAAATGTTTTTTTTTTTTTTTTGTTGTATGCGGTTTCAGCGTAAGCAGCATTAAGGCTGCCGATTACAGAGAGAGGGGATCTGCGCCATGATCCCCTTCAGCGCCGTGTCTTCTGACCTTCTCCGGCATTAATATTCCTCTCCGCTCTGCGCGTAGAGAGTCGCCGGAGTCGGCCGCTGTGACAAAAGGGAGCCGAGGCTCGCAGGCCACGGGCGTCTCCCGGCGAACTGGAGCCGTCGAACCGCGCGGAACAGCTGCGCAGATGAGAGAGCAGAGGGGAAAAAAAAAAGTCTTCGACTTTGAGGAAAGGAATCGTGCTTCTTCCCTTTCAATTAACCGGGGTCAGACAGCTAGTCCGGAGCGCTGCCATTTCCCGTAGACCGAGCGGCTTTTGAAGTCTCAAGGTAACACGCGCACACACACGCACGCACACGGAAGAAAAAAAAAGAGGAAATTCCTTCGCGTTCTTCAGATCTGTCCGTCTGGCCGTTCGCTCGGGAAAAAACCTGCGCCCGTCAGTCGCGTCTCGTCTCTCTCGCACGGGCGGGAACGCGCCTCGCCGCCTTCTCGCCCGGCGGGATCAATCGGCGGTGAAGTCCTCCTTTGGAAAAACCCCGGCGCGCGCACGACGCGTGACGCAACGCTCTGACTCACGCTCATCCGTCGCAGGTCAGGCGGCGGTCGGTCTCCGATCCGCCCGTGCTCCGCGGCGGAAGGATCAGAGGGCTCCCGAAACACGGGCGTACCCTACCTGCCGACTGGCGCCGAGTTCACACGGCAACCAGTGCTCTTTTTCCCGCCTTTTTTTCTCTCTTTCTCTCGGAAGACGTTCCGACGCTCCGAGCGGCTTTTCGGACGTGCAGGGGGGGCTCTAGACGCTCCCGCCTTTGTATGCAGATCAGGGGGGGGATGTAAAAAAGAGCGGAGGTTAGGGGCCGAGGCAGAGCTGCGCGTTTTCCAGCCTCCTGAAGGCAGAGATAAGCAGAGCTCCCCCGTTGGGGAAGGGGAGACGAGACGGGGGGTGTCTCTCGGAGCGGCTGAGCGCAGTGCCACGGAAACGTTTGGGCACGCTCCCACTGACTCAGCGAGACTCCCCGCCACAAACACAGGCTGAGCCCTACGGCCCAAACATCATCACCGTGACCGGGCTTCGATTACATTTTATACTTAACTTTGGGATACAGGAACCTGAGATTTTTTACCTGACTTACATAAATACTGTACTTCGCTCTTTCCCTATAGGAATGCTGATTTATTCGTTTTATTATTTTGATCGTTTCCGAGAGTTGAACTGAATCGGGATGTCTGTCATCTTATACTGTGTAATGTCCACAACAGTGGTAAGCGACCTTGTTCCTGGAGATCTGCCGTCCCGCAGGTTTTCATTCCAACCCTAACAAAGCGCACCTCATTCAACAGCGCGAGAGTTCTTGTTGAGCCGCTGATGAGTAGAATCAGGTGAGAGCCAACTTAGGGTTGACATGAAAACCTACAGGATGGTAGATCTCCAGGAACAGGGTTGGTTACCACTGGTCTATTATATACAGGGCAAATATCTGTCCCGTTCTGTGGTTACTCTGTGCATTAATTTGCAGAATTGCTGTGGAGATTCTGTTGGAAGTATTTAATGGAGGTGTTGCGGGTCGGGGTCAGGGGTCAGGGGTGAAGGGTGAGGGGTAGGTGATATGTTTTCAGGAGCCCTGAGGTGCCTCGGTGTGGCAGTGCCTGCTGGGCCTTTTCCAAACCCAGGCCTAATTCTCTCTGGCAGGTCCCCAGGGCACATCTGAATATAACATCTGTTTGGGTTCAGTATCCAGACCTGCTGTCCTCCCACCAGAGTCTAATAATGAGCAGCATAGCATGCAGTACAGCTATAATACAACAGCCTCCAATAGCATGCAGTATAGTATAGATGCTTAAGTGGTAGCAGTAAAGCATCTTAATGAATTTGCTGTTTATTAAGCTATACACTATACATTTTTTTTAACCCACCAAAGATACATGTAGATGAACTTGAAGATGAAGGTCAGTCCTGGTCATAGAAAATTATTATTATTAATATAATGTACTATTTTTACCATTTAAATTGTAACCGTGTGTGAAACACTGCTTACCTTGGCCTCAAACTGTGAATTATGAATAATTCAGTTACTAATTTACAAATACATTTTACAGAATACCCAAAGGCAAACCATGTCAGAAATAGATTTTCTAAAAACAAGACTTCTATTTTGACATGCAGGAAAAAACATACTCCTTAAATTCAGTTAGCATATTTCATCACACGTTCACATGCCATCTGGGTTCTAATAGCAAAGACTTTATTAGCCTCACGAGCAATTTTTGAAGTTTATTTTTACTAATTTTTTTTTAATGTGTGGTTGGATATGTTATGTGTATTCTTTCCAGAAACTTCTGTCTTTCTCGCAGAATGATCTCCCGCTCTCGGTTAAGAGCGAGCGCGTCAGACACGCTCAGTCTCACCGTCCCGACCGGCGACCTTCGGCGGCGAGACGTCCGTTTTTCGGGCTGTCTCCGCCCCCTCACGCCCTGGAAGTGGTCACCAGAGACGGAGGGATTTATGCACCCCGCTGCACTCGAACGGCACTTTAAAAATACAGCAAGGGAGCCCAGTCCCTTCCACTCCGAGAAACTATTACACATTCCATCGGGCAGAAGATTTACCAAATGTACAATGTCATTATGTAATGCTTTTACTTCCAAAGTGCCAATCAAGGGATGGTGGAAAATTATTATTATTATTATTATTATTATTAGACATGCTTAAGACTGTAACAAACAATGTTTCAATCATGATTTTGAGTACATTATTTCATTGCCAAATGTCATTGCCTAATTTAAGTCATTAACCTCCCCACCCTGGGGTATGTCCTGCCCTAGAACTAACCACCCCACCCGCCGCCCCCCCCCCCCATATACACATTTAGGATATAAGCTTGTTAATAATGCCAATGGAAATAATAATGGTAAAGGGGTTATTCAGTTATTAAAAACGACAGACTTAATGAAAGCACATTACAAAGCCCAGGCCTCTGACTCTGACACTGCCTGCAGGTCCCGTAGCTGAGCGTCTGTCGCTGGTTATTAATAACATTCAGGCTCTCGCGACGCTCAGCGAATTCCCATGAGCTTGAAAGCTGCCGGTGACACAGGCATCCAGGTACGACCGCAAGGCGCTCAGAAGCCCCACCAAAAAAAAAAAACGGGCGAGCGGTCTGTCCTGGGGAGTCCGTCGGCCCCCCCCAAATTAATTTGCGCTGTGATTGGCTCCTGCTGCCGCAGGGCGCTCCTCTGTGGTTTCGCTCGCAGCGGCGCCGGGCCGTCGCAGGCAGGAACGCGCTCTCCTCCCTCACCGCGGCCTAATTAACCCTCATTACTCAGCACTCGTAAAACGCGGCGAGGGGCCGCTCGGGTCACTGGGAGCGGGGGGGGGAGGGGGACGGGGGGCGGGGGATTTCACCGGTGCTTCACAATGACTGCTCCGTACAGCCTAGCACCGAGAGAGAGAGAGAGAGAGAGAGAGAGAGAGAGAGACTAGAGGTTAATACCCCCTTATTAGAATGTCCAAACAAGAAGCTCAAAAAAGACACTTTATGCTTGTGGTTCACCGAATTCCTTGGTTCTAAAATATAACAAAAAACAGAAACAGAGAGAGAGAGAGAGAGAGAGAGAGGGGGTGTGTGTGTGGTGTGTGTGTGTGTGAAAGGCAGGTCACTCCGCTTCGTTTACATTTCATTCATGCTTTTAAATTGCCAATTAAATCATTTCCCTAACTATTAGTTTGTGGACAAGAAAAAAAAAAAAAGTAATGGATTTTAATTATGTAAAGGAAACTTGTTTCTTCAAGCTGAAACTATTTCTACTGAAAAGAGCCATTTAAAATTCTAAGGGAGGGGGAAACTTGGAATTCTTGGGCTGCAATTTCAAGGAATCAATGTTGGAATTCCAGGGAATCTAACTGGAGGTGTGGAGGTAAATCTCCTCTCGTGGCTATAAAGGTCATGGTGATCGGTTTAAATATCCTCTCTCTCTCATCCCCATAGACAGCCAGCACAGATGTATTAAGCCTTGAACTCCTGCCCCAAAGTCTTCAGTTGCAATTTAACTTTCAAGTAAAAGCTCTGCAAATTTCGCTCTACTTGACACGGCGTGACCCACTGTGGTAAAAAAAAAAAATTGGTTGAAAGCAAGCGGTGCTTCCACTTTTGGCACTGCTGCCGAATTTGGAAAGCTCGCCAAGCACTCTGCCGTACTTGCTTTTCCACACCGGGGCCAGAATGAGTTCCACGGGCACCGGGAGATTTTTCGGAAACAATCGTATTTACATTTATTTTAACGGGCCTCCTGCACGTAGAGCAGCCACGCTTCTCAGAACATCAGGGGTCTCTGAGTCCTGGTAAGCCATTATATGCATTAATGGCTCCGTGAAAGGGATGAGAGCTGAATTTAACTTTAATCCAATTTCCACTTTGCCTTCTTGTTCTGCTCAACGAGCTCGCCGTGTTTCTCCACCGCGCGACGACCGGAATTTGAAATGAATCGGCTTCAGGTTCTGGGTAAAAAAAAAAAAAAAGAGAAAAAGAAAAAGTAGAACGTGATGGGAGGCCTCCATTTCTCAGAGAGACGCAGAGAGAGATGATCCGTTCAGGAAATTAACCTGTTACTAGGGGGAGAGTAGCGGCAGAGTACGGATGACCAGAAACCAGATTAATGGACAGCACAACCTGCAACCACACACTGTGCGTTTGGCTTAGTGATACATAATAAATCGACTATATCCTTGTTCCACCTACTGTAGTTCTCTCCTTTCTGGTTGGAAAAAATAGAAAAAAAGTCAATATATATATTTTAAAATGACCCCAGGGAAAGTGATTAGTTGAATGGCCGGGCACATACCCTCATAAATAACCCTTAAAATATCTGATACTGTCCTGCTTTTAAAACAAGCTATTCCCTCCGGACGTATCTTCACATAAATAAGGAAGAACCTCAGGTGCCCATTACCTGCTACTGTGACAGGTCCGGGAAGAGGTACTGCTGGGGAATCAAGGGCCCAAACTGCCAAATACCAAAAAACTAAAAACATAAGCTATACTTTTTTTTTTTTTTTGAAAGGTGAGTTTGAAAGGTGAGTCAGAAAACTACCCGCAAGACATAATGAAGAGCTCAGCTGTAACACCTGGCAAAACATAGCTCGTGAATTTATAATTTTTTTTCAAAAGAATGTGATAAGATTTGTGAAATATTTTTAAACTCCTCATTATTCATTTATTTTAAATCTTGGGAGAGAACTCCTGCCCAGAGTGCTATTTCAGAGGGTGATTTGGAAGGAAAGCCTCTTGCCCACGACTTTCCAGTCGTTATAACACACTGCACTGATCGGAGAGAACAGGTAGAACAATAATAATAAAACATGGATGGGTTTTTGAGTGCGTCAATCAATGCATGCTTGGCCTAGTGGACACAAGTTGAGTCCAAGGCTTTATACCCCCAGGCTACTAGAGACAGGCATTCTCTTCCTCCGATTGGCTGAAGCTCAGTCCTGTTAGTTCTGTGACATCATAAAGCAGTCACTGGCACGTTGTTCCCCTCCAAATAGAACATTATGGTGTTAGTAAACATATTTTGTGGGAGGAGCCAAACTGGCGGCAGCAAGAACGGTCTCCTGACAGTTTGTCTAATGTAATGGTGGCAGCAAAAGCAAAATCTGCGTGTGAAACTTTCATAATTAGTTTGCTAACTCAGAAAACAATATTATGGGTCCTCAGGACACCTTGTCAAATTATTTTAAATGTTAGTCAGCACAAGACAAATTTACAGTAATAACACTAATCAAGGATCCATTAAGAGATCATTGTTCACTACATTATAACATCACTAGGGTAGCCATTTTTTCAGATAGTCTAACTTTTAACTTAGCTAGGGCTAATGTTGCTTTCAAGTGCTGTCGGATTTATTATCTACACAAGTTTCCCGCCAGGAAGGTCCACACCAACACCTTATCATGTCGGGGAAATCGAGATTCTTGATTCAACGCTCTCCTTATCAGTTTGCCTGTTTTATGCCACCACAATTTGGGCGCAACAATCTCAATGTAAATGTGACGTACTCTCCAAAATGGTCTATGGGCTGTAGCTCACTCCTGTAAGTACTGTGACATCATAAAGCAGACACTGGCACATTGATCTCCTCCAAAGGCTGTAGCTTAGTCGGTTAGGTACTGTGACATCATAAAGCAGACACTGGCACATTGATCTCCTCCAAAGGCTGTAGCTTAGTCGGTTAGGTATTGTGACATCATAAAGCAGACACTGGCTCAGTGGTGAGTGCAGTCAGTGAAGCCGTAATCCTCCATGTTTGGGAGCGGGTGGCATCACGGCGATTTGAGAGGCACAGTTGCTGATTCCTAGTACGGAAGAAACATGGGAGCAATAATTGTTTCGGAAATGAGCCACATCACATAGCCTGAAAGAATGTACTTCTTCATCCTGTTCCGCCAATTCATATAATCACTGGTGTGTGCTTTTATCATTTTGTTTGCGTCCGAGGCATGTTTTTTTTTTGTTTTTTTTTTAGCATGAAGTTATCGAAAGCTGAGTGAATCGGACAGATGAGCACCGAGAGGAAGCAGTGTGTAGCATGTACATTATTCTCCACCTTGATAATGTTCCTTGGGTATATATATATATATCACGTCCAGCTCCTTGCGGTCACAGCGAAAATCCAAGTAGACTCACAGCAAAGCTGCACACGTGTGTCAAATCAAAATTTGACGGAACATGCTAATCCGACCCACTTTCGGGCTGCATGAAACATCAACACAAAGGAGCGCCCGCTCGCTTTCGGGAAAGCACACTGGAGCTGACAGCTCCAGTGACAGGCAAAAAAGCGGTATAATGAACATGGCTTCCACAGGGCTCTCATTTATTTAGAGGAGAGCGCGGGGGAGAGTGGGCGTGAGAACGGGAGAGGGCTCGGGAACGCTCGGCTCAGCTCCCAACGCTCACAGCAGACGCACGCGGCATCGGAGGGGAGGAGGCTGAAGCCGGGAAAGGAGGAACGAGGAGACGGAAAAAGTAAACGCGGCGGGAATGGCGCCCTCCGCTGTGCCCTCGGCGTGCCTCTGCGTCGCTCGCACCCGTGACCTGTCCTGGCTCTAGTCAGCTCTCACCCATCACTTCCTGCTTCTGCCCCAACCGAGACAGGGTCACATGACCTAGCAACCCTGTGGGTCTGAGAGATGGGTGTAGATAGGTGGATAATTGTAAATGGAGGAGGGGTTTAGCCAGTGGGAGGGGCTTTAAAGGAGGAGGGGTTTAGCCAGTGGGAGGGGCTTTAAATGCAGGAGAGGTTTAGCTAGTGGGAGGAGCTATAAGGAAAGATGAGTTTAACCAGTGGGAGTGGCTGAGCATGTAAGAGGGCTTTCGCCAGTGGCACAAGAAGCATCTTTCATCTTGCACCATTCCACAAGCAAAGCATGTCACAGACAGAGTGTGGAAGATATTGTATGTGACAGCCATGACACTATGGGGTCTGGTATGGGGTATACGAAAAGGTCACATGATGTTCACATGACCCTCTAAAAGCATAATTTCTTAAACAACGGTGCTGGAAATGCAGCATACCACTTAAGCTGTCCTGCTGTGGACCAAACAAAAATGGCCTAATGGCTTTTTCTGAGGCTGTTTCAGAACTACAGCAACCTTTCTTTTCAATCAATATTTACCGTTTTTATATTAGAACAGCTGACTAAAATAATTATTGAGGTAGGTATCTATACCCCTGCTACTGAATAATCTACCGCGGCACCTTTGATTTCAACCTGTCAGTGTTATTTGCAGCAAACAGTTCATACCGCATTGACACATTAAATCAAGCAAGCGCACACGTCAGGAGATATTTTATAGTTAGTGTTTGGGTGCATGACAGTGTGTGAGGCCTTGAAATGAATAGTCTCATTTAACGCGGAGCCTTGTTTCCCCGGTCCCGCGGTATTAATGTTGCCGAGGTAACTGTTAGCTCACTTTTACACCCTCGATAATATTGGACGTTTCATAGATGATCTCAAAGTGTATGCATTTAGCCCATTCGTTCACAAGAAAAGAACTGACAGAAACGGAATGCACAAAACGACAACTCGGGTTTCGCTGAATTATCGTTTTATCATTTCATTCCACCCTGAACAATCACAGCTCAAACGATTTGAACAAATTTAGGTGATGAGTGTGCTAATAGGCTACTGGCAATTTGGCTATTCAAGTTTTTGAAGCGGTTAGACTGCATTAATGCATCAGAGGTGGAACTGCTGTGGATTTTTTTGACAATGAAAGTGGCAGACAACCTCGGCATAGTGTTGTGAGGGAGTGGGGGTTTTGGGAGACCAACCGCGACTGAACAGGGGGTTCTTTAAGCTATTCACCAGAGGTAGAATAACCACAAAGTCTCAAAAGACAAGGACAGCAGAAAAAAAATACGGAAATGAAAACAATACTCCTTAGGGAGAGTATCCCAAAAGAAAAGCTCTAAACAACCCACGTACTGGGTAAGAAAACTAAAGCTTAAGGAGTATGAACTCTGAAAATAAAACAAAACTGCTGGAGCAGAAAACGGGGAAACTCAAAGAAAACAGACCTCGAACCGAGGCTGAAAAGGTAACACCCTAAAGAAAGAATTCTGAGTTGAGATTGTGGCACTAACTTGTTGCCAACAACCTAATAAGCTAAAGACTGTCGTGCTAATTTTATAGCCACAACAATCCTTTACCTTTACCTTTTACCTTTTTACCTTTTACCTTTATACCTTTTACCTTTTACCTTTTACCTTTTACCTTTTACCTTTTACCTTTTACCTTTTACCTTTACCTTCGCTTGACAGATTACCGGCTCTCGTGCAACATAAGTGACACTGAAGCAAGGCTTATGGGCTTGCTCGGGGTTTAAATAGAACGCTAACAGGTGCAAATTGTAAAGAGAAATTTGCACGTGTATAATTCAATCAACTCAATGGCCGTAATAACTGAAGAAAAGGCGCATGAAAAAACCAATGGCCATAATAACTGAAGAAAAGGCGCATGAAAAAACCAATGGCCGTAATAACTGAAGAAAAGGCGCAGAAGGAAAAGAAATGGAGGTATCAGCCAAAACCATGACAAGTGTAGCTTCCATCTGATAGTTTTCCAGAGTCGTGCCCTAAAAGAGGAGAACCCTCAGCTGACACAGTGAATCCCAACAATGCCTGTTGCTTTGCCTACTTACACCCAGTTTTACTTCTCTCTTTTTTTAAAATCTGGGCACGGTTTTAAGAGGTTACGTGAGTTGTTTTCAGCACTATATTTATATTGATCGGTCAGAGTAGAGTTTTTTTTTGTTGAAAGACTGGCACGGATGGAAAGAGACTGATAAAGTGAGGCTCAATTAAAAAGCGAAAAATAAAATCAGTCCGCTCTCCTGTTTACCATTCGCCCCTCAGAACACGAAGAAGCTGGCGTTGTACGTGCCGATGCCCGTTACCATGGTAAACTGACAATTAGTCCTCTCGTTCACACGCACAAGGATGAGCGAAATCAACGCGCCTCATGATGCGCTGCGTGCTTGCCTCCGGTCGAGCCCGCGGGCCCAAATCTCACACAACCCCCGCTCCCCACCCCCCCCCCACCCCCCAAGCAGCTGAGGGGGGGCTGGCGACTGGGCTCTCCCAGATCAAAGTGGCGCATGAATATTTCACCCCCCCCCCCCCCGCACGTGCCATGAGGTGGTGGATCTCGTTCGCCAGCCGCCGTTGCCCCCCCCCCCCCCCGCCATTTCTCCGTGTATTCTGGCATGTGCCGCTACCCTGTCGCGCTCCGACGCCATGCATTATTCACAAACGCCAGCGCAGCCCGGGCGACGGCATCCATTTTCTCCATCGTGCGGGAAAAAAAAAAAAAATATATACATCATTTTTTTAAAATAAAAAAAGATAAATTTAGCGCGGAAAGTGCACTAGCTTCGGCAGAGATGTGCAGACGATGCAAGAGAGAGAGGGAGCAAAGTGGAGGATGAGCCAAAGCTCTTGCAGAGCACTCACGCTCCCCTAAACATCCCCAGACCTTCCGTAGCCTGTGAATGAGGGCGAAGACAGGGGTCTGTCTGAAGAGATGCTTCCACGTTTTTAATCTCGAGCACAGTAGTGCAGTTTGCTTCTTCTTTTTTTTTCTTTTTTAAAGGTTTCTGTGCAGCTGCTGAAAGACTAATTGATGTAATTTAATATAGCAAAGTAATTAAATCTCAAGGGTATATGCTATTAAAGGTGTGTTTTCAGAACTTTCATTTCCAACAAAATTACTCGAGCTCGAAGGAGCCAGAAAGCACTTTTTTCTTTTTTTTTTTTTGCAGAAGAGATTAATGTCTCTAAAGAGGGTGCCTGGAGCAGGTTAAGGGGGTTGTGGGGGGCGGTGGGGGGGGGGGGGATTTGGAATTGCCTTGTGCATCCCATCTTCCCTCCCCTGCTCCATACTAATCACTCGCCATTTCTCCAAACAACAGGAATAATTTGCATGCTTTATAATCAATACTCCCCGCAGATTAAAACTCTTATAACGCCATTCAATTTTAATGGACAGGGTTCTATAACATTGCATAAAAAAATGAGGAATAGATGAATTAAAATTTAATTAAAATGTCAATTAAGGCAACAAACAGGGCTTGGCCTGTCTTCAATAACCATGGAAGCACAGATTGCTGGAGATGGATGATAAATCAGCTTCGAAAATACCTTTAATTACAGTCCATTGGACTCGTCCATGGTAAAATAAATGAATGAATGGCCGTTGTGATTCAGTAACCAAAGTGGAGGTGGATGAGGTAGCAGGCCACTTGTTAGAATACACAACAAAGCAGTGGCCGCACAATTAATTGCCTATTAATTTTGTTCGAGTCCTCTTCTGATGCTCTCCGTTAAATGAGGACGGTCGCATTGTGCGCGCGGACCCCACAGCGAAGTGGCCTTGCATACCGTGTGATGACTTCAGCTCGGCTGCGGTGCTGCTGTGCTGCGGTGATGCTGTAGGACGGAGTGCAGCACAGTGGGTAAGGAACTGGACTTGTAACCGAAAGGTTGCAGGTTCGATTCCCGGGTAAGGACACTGCCGTTGTACCCTTGAGCAAGGTACTTAACCGAAATTGCTTCAGTATATATCCAGCTGTATAAATGGATACAATGTAAAATGCTATGTAAAAGTTGTGTAAGTCGCTCTGGATAAGAGCGTCTGCTAAATGCTTGTAATGTAATGTAATGTAATGATATCGCCGCGGCGTTGTGCGCACGAAGCCGAATGAGCCGGTCGCGGTCGGGCTGGAGTGCCGCGCGGCCGAGCGGAGGTAGTCCGGGAGAACGGGCCGCCGGTCGCCGAAAAAGCATCCGCGAGCGGAACCTGCGGAATAAAAAGGCCCCTTTGAAGCGTTTGGCACGTGGACCGGTGCCGGGATTCATGGGCACCTGTTTGGACGGGCGTCGCCTGTATGCAGATCCGGATTTATCAGCATCCATTTTGGACTGGCCTCGCCTGTCAGTCACTCGTCCATTTAGCTGTCCGAGCACGTCACCCACCTGCCCCTTTGTATGTGAGAAAACAGGGTTGCCAGACACTTCCTTTTTATCCCCCAACCTGCTTCTGAATATCCCCCCCAATTCATGTTCCACATTCAATTGATATTAATGCACATTTTCAAAACTACATATAATCCCCATTCCCACATCATTAATTACACAAAATATTTACAGTGAAACCAACCTCTGATTTTTTTTTTTTTTTACAAACAATAGTAATTGTAGTGTAATATAAAGCTAAACATGTTTAATTATAGCTTCAACTCTGGTTGCTGATCTTCTGAGAAGTACAAATAACTTGCTGTCAATAGAAGTAGGCTAACTTAGCTAGCTAGCTACTCACGTGCCTAGGTTAGGTAAAGCCAATGACTGGCTAGCAATACCATAGTACTTAGGTACCTGAAATGATAAACAGTGTTGCTAGAATATAGAGATCTTTTTTTGACGTAAGTGCAAGATAAATGCAATTCATGTTCAGACAGAAGTCCTTATGAAATGTTTGTACTTTATTTGCAGGGCATGTTCATGCTGTAAAGCAGCTTCAGTATCATGTTCCATTAGTAGATGATCTTAACTGCTTTTTTTTAAACAATAAACAGCCACAGCTTACATGCCTGAATGCTAATGTGGAAATTGTACAGGCTTTATTATGCATAACAAATGCATTCCGTTGTGCGTTTTGTCTTATTTTACTCCTCTTCCCACATCTGCTTCAACTCCCCAGAAACTAAACAGTGTGATTGAGTTTATCCCCAAGCGCTGCGCTTAGTTGGGTAACTAAACAAGCAAAGCCAGCTTCCTCCCATTACCCAGCCCCGCCGCCCGTCTGGGTTATTACACCGAAAGCTGGTGAATACACATTTTGCTCGTGTCAGTATTTGGAAACGAATACAAACGAAATCTCAATACAGACTCGCTCAGATAAGACTTCGAGGTTAATGTGCCTCACTGGCTTTGTCTCTCTCTTTAAAAAAAATTAAAAAAAAATATTTTAACATGTGACCCCTTTCGATGACATCACGACTGAAGAGTTGAGTCTATTTAAAGTCTGTCTGGGCCGCGTGTAGAGTGAGGTGCTGGATTCGTTTTCAGCGCCATTCTGAACGTGATGCCGGTCACCGTCTGATCACCGCAGGTAGAGACAGCGGGGAGCCGAGCCTCGTTTCAATGAGAGGACCCACACTAACCCCGTGTGACGGCTGTGACGACCGTCGGCTTTCAGCGTGGGAGGGACTTCCTGCTCATCTTCAGCCAATCAGCGCCGGGTGGTGTCCGTTGATTGACGGACGCCGCTTGATCCGCCCCCGAGCCAGGTAATTCAGAACGGTGGAGGCACATTTAATAGCCGGTACCATGAAATATCGGTCTGGGATGGAAGCTAGTTGTGGCTGACCAAAATTCACCATAACTTTACCAATAATTCACAAACCTGAAATCATCATGGACAAATGGAACAATCGCTTGCGCTCTGTCCTCTTGAATGCTAAATATGAGACAAATATATTAAACCGATGTGAGAAGCACCGACAAAAGGCAAAACAGTACATATTCCTTATCTGATTGGATGACTGAGGCCAGATTTTAACGTTAGATTTTTTATATTAGATTTAATATTTTATATTTGATTTTAGATCTTACATTAAATTTTAAATCTTATGTTTTATTTAGATCTTACATTTCACTTCAGATCTCACGTTACGTTTCAGATATTCTGATGTCGTCGGCTGTCTAACAGTGTGGCCTGAATTAACCTGTTTTACGGGAAGAAGCATAACTGAGAAAAAATCCAACAATCAAAAATGCCTTTATCCTCATATTTCTAGTAATGTTCCATTTTTGTTCCTATGTATATACTTTGTTTGTTACATATAAAAAAATATATATATATGTATATAAGTACAAGACACTCTTCTCTCAGTAGACTCAGTGTTATTAGTTTTAAGCACAGCATACTTTGATCCAGATCACGCAAAGAATGCCTTTTAAAGAGGATCCATATTGGTGCGAGGGTGGAATTTGACTCCGGTCTCAGATCACGCCGGGCGACGGAGTGGCACTGAGCGGTCTGACGTCTCCGTGGCGGTGCCCGCCTTTCCCCGGGCCGCTTGGACGGCACCGACTTCGGCGCAGACGCGTCTCGAAAAAACAGCTTGTTTCTCTTCCCGGCCATTTGCTCAGGTGAAGATGCATTATTCATGCGGGGTAGCGTTTACAGATGGCTTCATTCCCGAAGCCTTGGATCTGAGACCTTGTAATCTCAGTGAACTGCGTTTCTCCGGGCTTGGGTTCAAAGGTCAGGGAACGCACAGCTGTTTTTCAACATTTCCCTTTTGTGTGCAGATTTACTTTTTGAAAGCATGCATGTCTGACACGTTATGCTCTCTCTCCCCCCCCTCTCTCTCTCCCTCTCTCTTTCTCTCACACATCTATGCCTGCATAGAACAATAAAAGACACACATCAACGATGCATATGCAAGTGATGCATAATATTCTACATGTACTGCAACTTCAACAAGGTCATGCCTGAACAGTGTTTAACCATAATCATAGCTTTATGCAACCATGCAATTTATTTATTTATCATTTTCGCCCTTTTTAAGCAAAAATGGTCTGTGTTTGTGCTGAATATGAATATGGAGCCTCACCCCAATTATATGGAGAGTAGGACCTGAATCACTAAATGCAGGGCCAGTTAAAGCCTGGATTATGGATCTTATTCCTTAAGTATTTGGGAAAATCCAGACTTCTCCAGAGAGCCTGGTTCTGTTGCTGCCCGTGCACAGGCATAAACGTTAACTTAAAGAGAATCAATTCCACGCCCATTGCCCTGATTAAGCGTTTGCTGATCAATGCATTCCGCCTTTTTAATTAATTTAACCCAAATCATTTGCACACTTTCATTTGATTGTTCTCCACAAAAGGAAATAGTCACAGCCACGGGGCGGGGGGTTGGGTTGGGTTGGGTTGGGTGGGTGGGGGAGGGGTGGGGGGGATGTGGTAGGGCAAGAAACAAAACAAGAAATAGAGATATAATAAACAATCCCCTTTCTGCAATTTTCCATTTTGAAAACTCATAAAATCTTTGCCGTGGGTCTTTTTGTTTTAAAGGCTGGCGAATCTATCCACCTTAGCCATTCCATGGGTCCATACGGCCTGGAATAATAATAATAATACTAAACTTCATTGCTGTAAATATTGCTCAATATAATTTTCTGGAGAATCGGCATCTGGGGGATCGGGGGAATGTTCAGAAAAGTGATGAAAGTGGTTCTCTGGAAAGACACCTTCTGCCCTGAAGATGGTTTGGTTGCCAGTACTTCACACCACAATCCCACATTTGATTCTCTCAGTCAGAAGGTTTTCACAATTTGGTGCACAAAATTCCAGCTGTATAATTGAATATCATGTAAAAAAATTAAAAAAAAAAAAAAGTTAATACAATTCTATCGCCCTGCTCTGTATTACTGGGTAACATGCATACAATCAGGTCGGGGGTTATTTCGCAAAGCAGAATGAATGAGTTTGCTTCATGAATGTGGAACACCCTGTTCGTTCTAGTTTAATAAAAACAAATCCAGCCAAACGTATTTCCATAGCAACAGATACTCAAACCTGCTACAAAGAATGCTAACTCCTAGTTATCCTTGGCAGTGGCATGCATTGACATTCCAATGTAAGGATGTAATGAGTAAGTCTGTGTTCTGAAAGATAATGGCACTCGTTCAGCCTTAGTGTGTGTATATATATATATATATATATATATATATATTGCTGTAAAAATGAGTTGTACCCAGAAAATCTCATTCAGCCCTGTGCCAAAGCCCGTCTCATTTTTGATGATCAAGACGTCAAGATGTTAATTTGATTTCTGTCATAAATGATGGATAATTTCAGGTGTTCGGTACTTCAGGAGGCTGTGGAAAGCAACAAGCTGTTCCTTTGCACTGTATCAAAATTTTGGTTTTCAAATTTATTGCCACAAAACTGAATCACCTCTTTCGAATCCACACAGGCTGTAGAGCCCAACTTAAAGAAAAAACAGTGCACAGCAAGGATGAAAAGAATAATGAACCTATTCAATACGAACACTAAATGCTAAAAATAATGATAACAATTCAACTTAACTAAATGATATGAATAGGAAAATGATAACTGATAATTATGTGACTGGCTAATGAAAGTTTAGAATCACTAAGCTTTTAAGCAAATAAAAGCAAAAAGCAGAAATGCAAATGACACTTAATGTCACTTTCGATACATCCCATGCTTATTTAATCATGTCTGGCAGCCAGTCCCAGTTCCTGTTTGGGAATAAAACTCGCAGCTCTTCAGCTGGCCTAGCAACCAGGCCTGAGTTTGGAATCTCCTCCATCTTGTAGGGGCTTACAGACACTGTTACATTATTTTGCATTTTTTTTGTGCTGACTTCCAATGCCGGATATCCATTTTCTCCAAAAGGCCATATTATAAAATTTAATAAAACAGGGTTCCAATTGGCTTTGAACACCACATCAAAAGGAGGTAAGTAAATTCTTAAAATACAAAAAAAAAGAAGAAGCTTGCTTTTCAGAGTGCTTTGATGCTTTAAAAAAAACTGTGTTTCACAGGATTTTTATCCTTTGTTATACAAAATGCATGAAGGCAGCAATAAAGTCTCAAATCCCAAATGCGGAACTGCAGTCCTGAACATTCTCAAAGCTGCGAGCTGGCAGTTATTATCCGCGGCGGCTAATGCTAACCGAGAGACAAGAACGGTTTTGTGTGTGTCAGTCATGTCTACGCACACACTTCCTCTGTGGGACATAATGTCTTTTACATAACAGTCATCACTGAATTTCTCCCCCTTTTCTCCGCTCCATATTTATTTGATTGACAGTTCTGAAATATTTCAAGGAAACAATTATGCATTTGAAATGAAGGGCATTTTATTTCAGGGGCCTATTAACGCTGCTAGGAAACCATCGATGCATTATATGTATTAGGACTGTCAACCGATTATAAAGGTAAAAAAGGCCCATCACCATTTTTATTTAGCTGGTTACTTACTCTAACTATGAAACAATGCTTTCTGTAGTTTGATACTGTAAACTGGCCACAATCCTCTTATACAAAAAGCTCTTTACAATGCAAACACAGCACTTTGTATTTTATGGTCACATTTCCCTCTGAATCTTCTAGCATAACAAAAATGTCTGTGTAAATTTCCCTTGAAGGCTTGGTATTTCTCAATTTTCAGACAGCAACTGATATGAGGATAGTAGATTTAACGACCTGGATATTTTTTGCATTACTTTTTTTTCCCCTCAAAACAGCAACGACTGCATTATGGATTTAAGATGTTGCAATTTCACATTAAATAAATTAAACAGGTCTTATATAAAATTAGTTGGTGATCAAATCATTAGTTGATTTAGCAGACCGGATATGAGATTGTATCAGAAAATGATATACAGTACATCTGAGTTTTACTTGACACCATTTCTAAGTCCATGATTAAGAAAAGTATGACAGAACAAAGGCCTTTGTCTCAAAGTGCTTAGCAATGTTACCATGAATGACACCAGTGGTAAAACGTTAGCTAATGCTGATGCTCTTAACTAATCCTAATGCACCCGGAGAGACTTCCACCAAGGCCATACATTAAATGTTAATGTATTATTCCATCAGGGGTGCTACTTTGATTTGAGTTTCTCTGCTTTCACAAAACAGTCACATGTATAGTGAATATGAAATATGAATGTAAATTTACAATCTGTGTTTTAGCACAAAGTGCCAGTGTCACTGTCTGCGTTCCCCAGCTGACCAAACAGGTGTCCAAGGCAACCAGAGACCACTGTCTGCACAGTGCACGCATACATTTAAGGCATATGTCCTACTTATGGGATGCTTATGCTTGATGGAAGCGTAGCTTCCCCTAGGTCAACCTGCATAAAAGTCCAAAGTATTTTAGAAAAACATTACTCAATATGGCTCACTATAATAAGAACGTACAACTTAGTTTCCTTACTGTATGAAGAAAGTCTTGCTTCCTAACTGCATGGTTTGATTGGTTGTGAATGAATGGCATAACCCTTACAGAAACACTTACAGAAACTTGAAATCCCAACTTTATATGTAAAATTGCCCAACAACTTTTCATTATTATAATAACATTGACAGACGACTAAGTAATAATAATAATAATAATAATGTCACTTTGGGCCTCCATATTTTAGCAGTCACTGAAAAAAGAAAAGGTTGTGGACTTGTACATTCATGGGCAAATGGTGATGCCTGAATATTTCTGTCACTCAAAGTTAAGGAGGAAGGACCTCAGGGTTTTCTCTTCTAATGACTCCATGGTCTCTTATGCAGAGCACAGAGAGTGGGGAGGAGGATCTTCACAGCTGCAGCGCCAGCTGTGGGAATGTGAGAGTGAGGAAGCAGAAAAAAAAAAAAAAA
This sequence comes from Anguilla rostrata, assembly GCF_018555375.3. Lineage (NCBI taxonomy): Eukaryota > Metazoa > Chordata > Actinopteri > Anguilliformes > Anguillidae > Anguilla > Anguilla rostrata. The sequence continues at coordinate 6,567,062 of NC_057937.1, forward strand.
AAACATTTTCATATCAGTTCATCACTCCAGGCAACAGCATTTTATACCTGTATTCATTTAAACGTCAGAAAGAAATATATATATTTGCATCATTTTTTTTTTTTTTTTTTTTTGTGGAAATTTGCTGGGGCGTCCTGTAGGGAATCTCACAGTTAGAGCCACTTCCACAAATCTACATCCACGGTGACATTTACACCACGGCAGCTATACGCCTCGCCGGAGTCGGGTAGAAATAAAACCAGCTGGCATGCTGGGTGTAAAGGGAAGGGTTACCATGAGCTCCGGGCAAAGTACTGTGCATGCATTACGAAAATGATTCCTTTTAAAATCCCTCGGAAAAGAAAAGGAATTAAACTTCCCTGCTGCACACTCTCTAAACAAATGACTGACGTCTCGTAGATACGTCTCGTAGATAAGATTTTTTCTTCCCCAGTTGTGGAATTTGCACCGGCACTAGACCACACACCAGTGTTGGCCTCGTGGCCAGTGGCTAGTTTACATCCTACAGGCCACACAGTACGACGAGAAAGCCAGTGACTATTTTACACCCTGCAGGCCACACACAGTACTACAGGAGAGCCAGTGACTATTTTACACCCTACAGGCCACACACAGTACTACAGGAGAGCCAGTGACTATTTTACACCCTACAGGCCACACACAGTACTACAGGAGAGCCAGTGACTATTTTACACCCTACAGGCCACACACAGTACTACAGGAGAGCCAGTGACTATTTTACACCCTACAGGCCACACACAGTACTACAGGAAAGCCAGTGATTATTTGACACACTACAGGCCACACACAGTATTACAGGAAAGCCAGTGACTATTTGACACACTACAGGCCACACACAGTACTACAGGAGAGCCAGTGACTATTTCACACACTATAGGCCACACACACTACTACAGGAGAGCCAGTGACTATTTTACACCCTACATGCCACACACAGTACTACAGGAGCACCAGTGACTATTTTCCACCCTACAGGACACACACAATACTGCAGGAACGCCAGTGACTATTTTACAGCCTACATGATACACACAGTGATACAGGAGAGCCAGCCAGTGACTGTTTTACACCTTACAGGCCACACTCATTTGAGGCAGTTAAAACAGAATGCAATTTAAAAAATAATATTAATTCATTTTTTGCTTGGAATGTGTAAACCCTGTAATTACACATCTGTATGTGGAGGTATTCTCAAGTACCCCTTTTAAAACTGGAATGAACGCAAGAAGAGCACGTAATTAGCAGGCCCTCGCTTTAAATGAAAGCTGTGAAGTTGAGATCTGGTGGCAAAAAAAAAAAAAAAAGAGAAAAAAATAAAAGGAAAGCGTGAGCTGGGAAACGCTCTGTGTTATGGTCTCTGTGGCGTGACAATTAAACTAATGCGCGATAAATTACATGGGGCCTTCGCATGGGTTTCATCCGGGGGAAACTCAGATAAGAAAGAATAATAAAAATATAGAAAAAAACTCGGTTTGCTTTGAGTCGGAAGGTGAGAGAACCTGAAGTCGCTCATAAAAAAGATCACAGTAAACCATACTGTCAGCCATTTTATCAAACGAGAGCTTGACCCTGAAACCCTGCTGCAGAGTGAACTGCTCGCCTATGGGAAGACTGGCTAAGACCATGCTTTCACTGAAGTTGTGCAACATCTGTCCGAATGTCACTGAGGCCATTGATACCATTGATTTTCAAAAAAATGATCTGACCAGCTGATCCAGGAGAGGAGTAGAATTCAAAAAGGTTTTCTTTCATAGACTGTATTCTGATTACCCCATGCACTGTGCATTCACCGTAATATCAACCAAAATGAACGCCTTCACACGGTAATGTATTTGATGCACTTTCTGTTGACACACATACAAGAGAAAATAAGTTTAAATAATGAAATAATGGACTCCCTCTTTCCCCAGTTGCTCTGTTTTTCAACCACAGTTCTCTTTCAGTAGAGTCTTCAGACACGTCTCCATGAATTATTACCTTGGTAAATAGGCAGGAAATTACTGAAGACCGAACTTGCATACAAATGTGTACAGGCAGTCGCAAGAGTGGGTGTTCAGGCAGACAGTGGCGTAGGTTTCGTTTGAACATTGGGGGGGGCACATTAAGCAGGGGTTCTGTGGGTCCTCCCCCAGGAAATTTTGAGCATCAAACACTTCATTTCCTGCATTCTGGTGAAGGTTTATCCACCAATTTGTGCCTTTTCTGCATCTATTTATGGTGGAAATGTCATTGTTTATGTAAAGGAAAACACAAAAGTCAGTTTTTATTAGGGGGGGGGGACAAATGCACGTGTTCTAAATATTGAGGGGGACGTATCCCCTGCGTCCCCCCCGAAATATACGCCTATCAGATGCACCTTAACATCTGTACGACCTCTCAGCACCACAGTGCCTTTGATGTAACTCAGCACAGCTGAACATCATTTTATATTTTAGTTCCATTCATGTTTTAATAATACTGGTAATTTTAGCTTGATTATGCTGTTGACCATAACGATCTCACCCATTTCCCCCTGGCCCCCAACATGTACATAATCACAAAACTCCACCCCCCCCCCCCACAAACCTGTACACAATGGCATTCCTCCCCACCATCACCACCACCCTGTTTCAGCACAGCCCTACTTACAGCACAGCATCAGAAAACTTACAGGTGAATTATGATCCACAAGGAGTTGTGGTTAGGACTACAATGCAGGACACAGAGGCAAGGAACCCCCCACCCCCCTTCCCACTCTTTGTGAGTGACCCCTCTGGCTATTTAAAGTTCCTACATGCCTCCCACTTGACTGCTCCATTTTTTTTTTTTTAGCAAAACAAGAAATGGACAGAAGCCAGCGGAAACTCTGTTCTGTTCCTGCGAGTTCACGTCCGTTCACTCTTCTCAGTCAGCAGACATAGCTTCTGATTTACACCTGTGACTTCCTCTCCTAATAATAGTCAAAGGCTATGCCGTATCTCTAAGTGGTAAAATGCTGCTACAATGAGCCAGTGCAGTTGAGATAAATTCGCTGAGGATATAAAAGATACAAATAAATCTGAAAAAGCTGCATTATTTTTGTTTGTACTGATTGACCGTCCATTTCCTCAAATGATGAAATGTCACATTATTGACCCAGTATCTCAATCGAGAAGCCAAACACCCTTTCTCCGTAGCATGTATACAAAACAAGTGCGGGGGAGGGATTTAAACTGGCAGTAAAAAGAGATCTGAAAAGAATGCCAGCTTTTAAAGTTTGAGGAGAATGGCTTTCATACAGAACAGCCATGGCATCACTACATTAATGTTTTTATATACTTTCTTCTTTTTTTTTACAAGCCTGCTATGCAGCACATTGAGACTGGCTTGTAGGAACGAGTATCTGCAGAGCACTAAAACCTTGTGCTGAGTAATGTAATTCTGAGGAAAATGAAAATGTATGAGATACATTAAAAAAAAAAGACGTGGTAAAAACAAAAATAAAAAACTTATTTGAGGCAGCATCTTTCTTTTGTACAGTTCACAGCACAAATCTTCAGGCCCAGAAGCAACAACCGTTGTACCTGGATTATTACTGACCTTGCTGGTCACTAACCTTCCTGAGTACTGACCTGACTGGATACTGACCTGGCTGGGTACTGACCTGACTGGATACTGACCTGGCTGGGTACTGACCTGGCTGGGTACTGACCTGGCTGGTCACTAACCTTCCTGAGTACTGACCTGCCTGGGTACTGACCTGACTGGATACTGACCTGGCTGGGTACTGACCTGACTAGATACTGACCTGGCTGGGTACTGACCTGACTGGATACTGACCTGGCTGGGTACTGACCTGACTGGATACTGACCTGGCTGGGTACTGACCTGGTTGGGTTTTGACCTGGAGGAGTACTGACCTGACTGGATACTGACCTGAATGAGTACTGACCTGGCTGGATACTGACCTGGATGAGTACTGACCTGGCTGGATACTGACCTGAATAGGCACTGACCTGGCTGGGTACTGACTTGCCTGAGTACTGACCTGAATGAGACCTGACCTAACTGGATACTGTCCTGGCCTAGTATTGACATGGGTAAGTACTGACCTGGCTGGGTACTGACCTGGCCAGATATTGACCTGGCTAGATACTGACCTGAATGATGGTGCATGTGTTTTGTTTTCAATTATTTGTCATAAATTGAACATGTTATGTAAAATATAATTTTGCCATTTTAAATGTGTCCTATAATATGCCTTATCACATCAGATTCTTTTTGCGACGGTAGGTATCTCATGGCGTAATAACGTTGTTTAGCGTGAAACAACGTTGAAAGCATCGCTTAGCCAATGTAGGTAGTGCAAAACCAGGGCCATTCTAGTACTAATTGAACAGATCCCGTCGGAACACAAGTGCTTCACAGTTTGTCCAAAACTTGAAACGCAAAACAAATTAAGGCCCAATAAGCAACCGGCTTATTTCTCAGTCCCAGAGCATCTCCCCGTTGTTGTCTTTGTTGTATGATGCTCATAAAAAAACGAATACATTAGGGGAGGCTCTAATATAAGCGCTGCCCGTAGCTCTCTAATAAGCGCTTGCCCTGGAACACGAGCGCACACACTTATGAAAACAGGCGGAGTAGAAACACGGGGGTTCGGAATCCTCGATGCTTGGGAGAGAGGCTAAGCGATTCAAAATGGGTCAGCGTAAATTTCACAGCTGGCATTTAAATATTTTCGGATGTGATTCGTTCCCGTTCGAGTCATCGTCTTCTCGGGAGAGCTCTGCCTCTATCCAAATTTACATCTCGGAATGAGGTGAGACATTCGGTGCTGCACAGAGATGTGCTTACGGAGGGGGAAAAAAAATGAGCACTGGGAGTGTCTATATAGGTAACTCTTCCTGTCAGGTTAACTTCTTGAAAAATACCGTCACTCTGCTCAAAGAACTGGGGGGTATTTTGGAATATTATTTGCGTAAACAGATGCCTTGTTCCGCACGCCATGAATTATGGCAGCAGAGCCACAGCACCGCAAATCTGATCTGAAACGACCAACTATAAAAGAAAAAAAAAAGAAGAAAAAAACAAAGAAAAACAAGAAATGTTGTTTTGCCCACATTTCTTTACACATTTACTGAACTGAGCACAAAGAAGCCTGCAGAGCACGTAGTCGTGAGGGTCCATTGACAGGCCGGGGGTGTGCGTAATTAAGGCTCACGTTCTTGTGGCTTCACAATATCCAACGCAGTGTTTGTTTTTCCTTCAATCATGCTACCTTTTCCTTCACTGCAATAGCGGCTGCTATCTTCTCCTTGTGCCCCCCCCCCCCCCCGCCCTCTTAGTTCGAAAACAAGGTGTCACGTTGAGAAATTAAACGCTGTTGCACGTAGGTGTTGGTTTTGGGGGTACAAAAAAAAGCCTCTCGCATCTAGAACGAGGGTGTAGCTTCTGAAAAAAAAACAAAACGAAGGAAATCCCTGCACCCTCTCTCTTTCTGGGAAACATTAAAAAGCTATATACAGGCCGCGTTAAAAAGCTAAAAGCGAGTCAACGCTCAACGGCTTCTCGGCTGTCATTGGGTCGGAAGTCAAGTCAAGCCCGCAGGTGAGTTTGATGGGGCTGCAGTTCCCTTTCCGAGGTTCGCGGCACCTGCTGTGCTCCCGTACAGAGTATATCCACCCTTGATCCCACACCTCTCTGGCACGGCAGTGGAGGCGATTAGCTTTAAACGGGCCGACGCCTGTTCTTTAATGTTAATGGAGTCCCGTCAGAGGCTAAGCAGAATTTCATCAGTCACAGACTGCTGGTTTTATGTCATTGAGATTTGTGTTATCAGCAGTTTTATATTATCAGGGAGATAATTATATTTTTGTCATCCAGTGTTTATGTCAGTGAGATGCTTCCGGCATGTCAGATTTTTAGCGGTCATGTGCAAAGTTTATCGGTCATGTGATCGATCTATCAGTCAGATGAGACGTTTTTTTCCGTTGTTTATTCGTAATATAAGATGTATATCAATAATGTGAGGTGTTTATGGGAAAATGCAGCACTGTTTTGTGCCCGTATGAGATTTCAATTGGTCATGCAAGATGTTTTTTGGTCGCCTGGGATGTTTATCAGTCACGTTTGAAGTTCATCGACCCCGCGAGATGTGTCTCGGTCATGCGTGAAGTTTATTGGCGAGTGCCTTTTATTGGCGATGTGCAATGTTTGTCGTGTGAGCTGTTTATTGGTTGGACGCTGATCAGTCATGTGAGCACACCGCTCTCGTGGGTTTTGTTCTTGCCGGGATGGTGACGCCGGCCCTCTGTCTTAGCCGACAGCTCTTCCGAGAGCTGAGATTACACTCGGTCATCATCACTGAGCCATTGGCAGGCGGAGTCACAGCCTCAATTCCTTTTGCCTCTGGGTGTTTAAAGGGGCAGTGTGTTGCCCTGAGTGTTTAAAGGGGCAATGTGTTGCCCTGAGTGTTTAAAGGGGCAATGTGTTGCCTCTGGGTGTTTAAAGGGCATGCGTTGGCCTGGGTGTTTAAAGATGCCAATGTGTTGCCTCTGGGTGTTTAAAAGGGCCAGTGTGTTGCATTTGGTGTTTAAAGGGTCCAGTGCGTTGGCCTGGGTGTTTAAAGATGCCAATGTGTTGCCTCTGGGTGTTTAAAGGGTCAATGTGTGGCGCTGGGTGTTTTACCTTCCTGTTGTCCTCATGTCAAAAAGACCCCTCTCTGACTTAGCAGTGAGAAAGAAAAAAAATAGATTTTATTTTTCCATAATGAAATTTGATGACTTTCTCTGGTGCGATGCGACCATCATAAAAAACTTAAGGATCGCCTCTTTGGTGCTGGTAACGCAGAGGGACATCAGAAGGGAGACTAAGACCCATCATCGAACCACAGGAATATTGACGGTAAGGATCAAATAAAACAAAAAAGCCTCCCCCCCCCTCCCCCTCATGTCCCCCATCTGCCCTGCCCTTGCAGACTGGAGCAATGCAATCAACTTTCCATACCAATTATGGGCATGATTATGATGCATTAAAAGCAATTCGGCGGACTTTACCTTATTAAAACGCACGTTACGGGTCATTCCCTGCTTAACGGACCTGCAGAGGAACAGGCCACTGTGTGGCTCGCTAATAAAAAAAGACTGTTTATTGCCATTTTTTATTTTATTATTTCTTTCTTCTTTTTTTTTCTTTTTCTTTTTGGGAGGAGGTGACATAGGTAATTCAGTTAATTTTATATTAGGCCTATCCTTTTAATCTTCACCATGGACAGAGAGAAAAACAAAATAGACAGATAAAAGCCAACAGTGGAAAATATCCCGGTTCTGTGTGCCCTGGAGTAAAATAAGATAATGTTAATAATGTTTAATGTTGCAAAATGGACAACATTAAAACATTCATTTGTGGTTTTGACGAGAATCAGAATAACACAAATGAACACTGCGCAGAACGAGATAAACACGTGTACTTCAAATAATCTTGTTTTAAAAAGCACGCATTAGTACATGTCGTATGCATGTACGGTACAAACGCACGCATGCTTCTTCTAAGCAGAAAAGACATGTTTCCTCGCTAAAAAAAAAAAAGAAAAAAGACTTGCTTTCTAGTTTAACGGTCTGGGAGGTCCCTGAAGCTCAAAGCTCGGCGAAAAAATAAATATTTTACTAGCCGAAGGACCGCGTGCCGCTGCAGCAGAAAAATAAAAAGGCAGAAGGTTATGAAAGAACGAGAGAATGGAGTTTGAAATGACGCACACCCTGATTGTAAAATAGGCCTTCGCGCCGCGCAGAGCGCATGGTTTACAGCCGTGGCCAGGCTTTAATGCAGCGGCCAATCCCTCCAGTCTCTCCAGTCTCTTTCATTTCCTCATTTCACAGCTTTAAAAAACGTACAGGAAATCTGCTTTTTTTTAATGCATTTTTTTTTTTTTGAAGTGGCCTCTGAAGTGGTTTTTTTAAATATATTTATTTTTTTTCTTTTCAGGGAATTGTTCAGAGGGCCCTGCATCATACGGAGTGAATCTTGAGGGACCGTGTTTGTGGGAAACGCTGACTAAGAATGGTTTCATTTCCAGGTTATTGCCTGCTTCTCCTCTCCTCTCGTTTACCAAATAACCTTTGAATTTCAGGAAAGAGCTTAAATTCCCCCATTCCCCACCCCCACCCCCACCCCCATGAATATATCACTGTGTATTCCCCTAAAATGAAATATATACAGTATACTTCAGTTCACAATTATATACATTCCTTTTGCAAAATTGAATTACTATGCATCCCAACCATCTCTGATGTTCTGCCATTCACGCACATGACCTGTTTGCCTTCATTAATAACCTGACTTGGCTGTCTGGAGAGCTGGCTAAATGTGCTTAGTTTCATGTTCAGTGTTCTAGCGTGTGATTGACACGTCCCCGTAGAAGTAATAAGTAAGACGTGAGCATGTATGGGCGTCTCAGGACGATTTCTGGTCGTTGTGCAGAATTTCACATGTATGCATGCATATATGGAAGCTATTCTGCGTTTGCTTCTTTAAAATTTCTGATGATCGTTGGCATGGAACATATTTTCTTTTTAATTCTCAGCAGCCAATAAAGGCTGCAAACAGCGGTCATTCCTGCCGCCAAATCATTTGCCAATTAATAAAGGCGTCTGAATCCAATCCAAATTAAGCTAGCACAGCCCAAATGTAACGTACACTCATTACAGGCGAAGGTAAATTTGGGGTAAAGCCGGCAAGGACACGTTGAATGCGCATATTGATGGCGGCGATTAGCCAGAGAGCCCCATTTTTAACTCCAGGAGCCGTGCATTCGCGTCAACGCTGTCACTGCGAATTTGACCGCGGCACCTGTATTTAATCAGCCACTTAAAAGTGTAATGCTTCAGTAAGGGAATGGCGCGCTTAAAGAGGATGGGCTCTGCTCCACTGGGCTCAGATGAGTTTCTCCTGAGCTGAGCGGAGAGAGAGACACTTCACGCCCGGAGAATTCCAAGATGGCCGGCCAAGAAGAGTAAAACAGCCATTACGCAGACCCGTGGTAAAGACACTGTGCTGACACACCGTGCTGACACAGTGCATTAAAAAAATATGCTGAAGGGATGTTATTGGAAGGCAGGCCCAGCTGAAATCACTGCTTCTGGATATGGGCGAGAGGCGGTGCCGGGTTTGTGATTGACGGGGCCTGGGGAAGGTTTTCGGAATTTTTAAAAAATGTATTTAACCTTTATTTTACCGGGAGTCAGAGGCCCACTGAGACAGAATCTCTTTTACAAGGGAGACCTGGCCAGAGGCAGCTCAGTGCTACGGAAACTTCATGTGAAACAGATACTATTTAGCTCATGCATCAGCAGAAAGCAGAATCAGACCATGTAAAATAACACTTTGTGTCGCTTAAGACTGACTTATGCTGTGAATGTCTGAAGGGAAATGGCAATCACCCAAACACAAGCCCCGTTCATTAAAATAATGCCTGCTACAATCAGGGCACGAAATGAGTTACGGCTGGAGTCGGCTCGGTGGACCTGGTACAATCAGCGAAGGGAGCTTTGATCAAGAGCAAATTCAGCAGGGACAGACAGCGTGTACATCCACCCGCACGTTCCCACGTGAAAAAGTGAAACATTTTGGGGGGAAAAGAGAGGGAGAAACGTACCTCTACCACAATGTAATATGATAGTGAGCTTTTTACATATGTTTATGTATGAATTGGAATGAAATAATAGTCAAACTCTATAGCCATGCAGGGCCAGGAACACATACGATATTACTAATTTTCACGTATTTAAAGAACATTAGATTTTTATGATTATAGTTATGATAAGTTATTTTTTAGGACAATTAGTTGGAATGAACTTTAATGTCTGCCCACAGCCTTTGAAAACTGTTGATGTGTGAGAGATTTTTATTTATACCCATAATATATCATTCTGTCAGAAAGGATAGCTATTCCCCATAGGACCCAAGCTGTTCGGGCAGTTGTCGTGTTTCAGGAAGAATGTGACATCACAGTGTTCTAGAGCATTTTATTAATTTATATATATTTTTTTATTACATTGTACTGTTTATTGTCATTCATAACATCACTGTGGCCATTTTCTGCCCCCATGAATTTTAAATACGATGGGGAAAAAATATAGTCCGAATGAAGAACTCTGTACAGTTGTGTGTTGAAGGCTAATAGGAACAAAGAATGTTTTTGTTTGTTGAAGACGTTTTATGTTTGCCACTTGAGCTCTGCCTGTGTGGAACAGTGTGGAAAGAGCATTAGAATTCTCTTGAAGGGAGTGTGTTCTGGTGAACAATGAAACTAAACCCAAATCGTGAAATATTAATCGCATTAATCCCTTCGCCAACGGACCCGTGGGCCACTGCAAGGACAGCTTTTGCTAATCTGAGCTCAGTGAATCGCAGGCATTTTCTACAACTAGCTAGGAAGAAGGAAAGAAACCTGTTACACAATAAATCTAAAAAACACATCTCTTATATGAATCTAAAAAAAGCAGATTTCTTAAGAGGTGCCACATAGTTTGTTTCTGCTTCACTTTCCTGAAAACCACAAACTGTAATTTCAGTTTAAAAATTTAAAAAATAAAAATTTGATATAACATCAGCACAGTTAATGAAGCCAGAAAGTAACCAAAATTTTCTGGAAATATTTTCATATTTTCTTCAACACTCACAATGTAATTAATTTTGAATGACTTCCCTTTAAATACGGGTTGATGTAGCTAATAGAGTACCTGGGGCAGAGACTATTTGATATTTCCCAAGTAGGAAGAAATACGCAGTACCCCTCCAATCAGAGATAGTAGGGCGCAGTTATGGTACAAAGGTACAGCAATTGTAAAAAAAAAAGTATGATTGATGTAAAAAGCACTGCATCAGCAGAGCAGAGAGAAGCAATTTTTATGGAGATACACAGCCAGTGAAATTTCCTCTGGTCCTGTGCTTTCATGAACAGCAAGAGAAAAAGGAAAAAAAGAAAGAAAAGAGCTCAGCATTTGACTGGAAGCACAAGAGCCCATAGGATTCATTTCTAGTGCAGTGCTACAGCATCATATTTAACAACACCTCACAGCTTCTCGTGTACAATCCCCCCCCCCCCCCTTGTTCTTCTCTATTGTAGGGCTGGTATTTATTGCTGATCATTTGCGGTAAAGTAATGTGCTGAATCGTCTCACTTCCGCCTTTGCTGTTGCAGATGAGCAGCATGCATGTGTCCTGCTGTCTGACTCAGGTGCTCCTGCACACGGCAGTGCTGCTGGTCATTGTAGTCCATCATTCCTGCTGACATCATAAACACTGCAGTACAAACACTTAAGCTCAGAATTGTAGGCTACACCACAGCAGTCAGCTGGTAATCCCTACGATGTACACAATGCAAACGGGGACCTTCCTCCTTTTACAGCAATTCTTGATGTATTTTTAAAATGTATTGCTATTTTATAAATAAAAATATACAACCCAAGTCAACATACTGCAAGCATAGTGGATTGAAATGTTTTTTTCAAACTTTAGTGAGTATGAGATTCCAAAAACTGGCAAAGATCTACCTGGATAGGATTGCTCATATCCCCTGACCTTGACTAAGCCATGTGAATTGACCAATTTACTACAGTGGAACATTAATCCTCAGGTGTTCCACATTTATTTTACAAACCTATACTCATGTTCAAATGTCAGCACTCTAATGTGATCCACTGGATCACCAGGGGATAGAGCCAATCAGCTTCTCCTCACACAGGGAGATCCAGTGGATCTGTTCCCTGTCTGCCTTCTCTTATCCCGGGCATGGCTGCTTCACTGAAGCCCCTGTCCAAAATACCTCACCTGACACTGCTTCATATCGATTTGAGAAGTTTGGGTGGGAAAAAAAATAAAGAACCAGTTCAATAAAGGAGGATAGCTGACGAGTCCTGATAAAAAAAAAAACTGTTAAATATAAATAAATAAATTAAATATAACTCAAATTATGGGAATTGAATATAACATAAATTTTGGACCATTATGATTTGGACCATAACAGCTTGTCCCGGATAATATTGACCCACAGATTAACACAATGTTCCATGGAATGACAATAACAGCCGCTCACACACACGCATACACACACACACACACACACACACACACATCTGCACAGCTATTGCAAATGAATGCAGAGGCTTATCAAGCTCAGTATTGCACATACGGATGTTTTTTGGGCGAATTTCTGGGCGAGTTTTTGGATGAATTTTTTCTTTCAACGGAATGAGCCACCCTGAAGCCCAGAGAAGCCTTGACTGGAATAATTTTCTCTTTCTCTTTTTCCCACCAACTGACTGAAATTTCAGAGACTTTGTTTCCCTTGGGAAAGCAGACTTTTCCAAGCCCTTTATGGCAGTGCAGCTGTAGAAATGAATTTCAGCTAGTACGTTTTCTGCCGCAGGAAAAAAACCTGCACATTTCTCTTACAAAAGTCAAAATTACAGTGGCCTAAAATGCAAACCGAAATGGAAAGGAGACAAGCACACCGTAACAAAAACAGACAAAAACAAAATCATGAACAAGAGGCTTGAATTAAAACATATTTCTGTTTTTACATGAAGTACAAATGCTTAAAAAGTGCATTTGCGACAGACTAATGAATTGCCTAACACTATTTAATTGCTTATTACTTACGTTCAATTCATGCATGTTTCTTTAAGGGAAAAATATACTAGATCCCACTGCATTTGAAAAACAGCACAACTGAGTATTTGAATATCATACAAAGCGCTATTCAAATTTCTGGAAAAAAAAAAAAAAAAGATTTGTTTGCAGAACAAAGACAGAATATTTCACACCTGTCAGTCAGAATGCCCCTCTTCACTCCTGGAAGCCTGCCGGTAGCACTGCCATTATGCCAGACACCTGCTGGCGAATTAGCATTTGGAAACATTGGGCTCAAACCCTGATAACACACCGGCATTATGAGGACATGGGACTGCGTGTGTGTGTATGATGGGCCGCCTTCTTTGGTCCCCGTGCAAACAGGATTCGATTGCATCAGTGGTACATTTGGCACGTGAATTACGGGAGAAAATTAATCTGGTTTGATGTCCCCACCAGTAGATCATTTCATGAAAATTTGTTGCAAACAAGACATGAAAGTTTTCAAGCAAAATGAATACGTACATTAATTACTCACTGTTTATCTCCTGTCTGCGTCATCCGTAGTATCAATCAACTCAAAGTTCCTGTCCTACTCAATTTCTTTAACAACCGACTTCACGTTGTGCCTTATGAATACTCAGATTTGGTTTGATATGGGTGAGAACACAGTTAACGCAAGTGTGAAATAGTGGATGTGGGTAAGAGTAAAGCTAGTGTAAGTGTAGGATAGTGTATTTTGGTAAAAAGTTAAGCTGGTGTAAGTGTAGAATATTGAACATGGGTAAGAGCAAAACTGGTATAAGTGTAGAATATTAAACATGGGTAAGGGTGAAGCTGGTGTAAGTGTACAATAGTCAACATCTAACATCTGTTATCGTCTTAATATGGTGAAATTAACCTTCGATTGTTAGTGCTGATGAAATCTTACAGATCGTCATGGATGTTTCGTTAACTGCTCTGGCTCTTTGTGTAATCTAAATAGGCCTCTATAGTGAATCAGAAATGCTCCAGCTGAATCTTTGTGCGGGCAGAACAATCCGAATGCGAGAATCCCGATTTCTTGGGTTTCGGTGTCTAGCACTTGTTCCCTTTGCCACTTTAACTCCTATTCTAGTCCAATTACTGGCAGTTTAGTTGAAGAGTGCCCATGCTGTGAGCCCATATTGAGAAATCAGGTTGAATGCATGCAAAGACCTTCCGAAATTATTCAAAAACGATTCTGTCTGTAGGCCTATCTGAAAACTCTTTTGCAACGTATGAATTAATTCAATTAGTTCACCCCTAAGCATACTCATTTTACTGCTCTATTTTACTATTGTACTCGATCAGACAGTACACCTTCACGTATGCTGTGTCAGGTTACTCAGCCGGGGGTGTTCAGTACCAAAAACTGCTCAGAAATTATTTTTGGACACAGACAGTGTGTCTTAGCACAGGCGTCACAAACCTCTGTCTATCTGGATGCTGAAGGGATCGTGGAGGTTTCAATACATATAAAATGAACACAGGTTCCTATGCAAGCTTCTGCTCAACAGTAGCAAGAAAAAAAAGAGATGAGTTTCACAGTCTATGTATACATAAATAGAGTGTACACACACACACACACACACACACACACATACACGCAGACACACACACACACAGTTTCCAGCTAGTGTTATGAATGACGTGAGTAAAGAAATCTCACCCTCCTTTTCCTGTCCACACTTGAAGAGGTTGGGCTCGTTCTAATGAATCAGTTTGTCAGTATTCTGATGAATTATGAGTGTGACTGAGAAAGAAACATATTAATTATGTATATTATTGTGTGTTGCGTGTATGCAAATACCGTACTGTACATTTACCAGAGATTTGCTTAACTCAATCACATGAGCCTCCTTGGGCTCGATCAGCAAGACTGAATATCATTCAGTCTAATTGTCTGAAATTCAACAATAATTCCTAGCAGGATCTTCAATTCATATTTCAGTTTCTCACAGGAAACTAATCAAGGACTATAGAACATCTGTGTGAGAACAAACAGGCACTAGGAGGTGTTGTAACAAAAATCATAATAACAGCTGAGGCACTGATCATTCAGAAATAAACCCAAAAGAAACATCTTGTAAAGTCACAATGACAAAACAAAAACACAAAAAAAAAAAAGAGAAAACGAACACAATTTATGAAGGTTTAATTATATTTTTATGACAGCCGACGAGAAAGAAGCAGCACACCAATCTAAAGATTTTTCTTCTCAGGAAAAAAAAAAAAGTGCTGATGGCAGAGAAGCAGGTTTCGAGGAGGCATCCATTTTGTCTCACTTTAATGCAAATCACTGGGCTCCTGTAGAGAACCCTAACAGGCTCTTTGCTGAAGGGACGGAGAGCCACTCGGTTTATCAGCCCCACATATCTAATGCCTGTGGGGGGGGGGGGGTAAAGAAGGCCTGAAGTGTACTGAATCACAATTATTCATCAGCCAAATAAATATGTAAAAAAAAAAAACATAAATAAATGCATAAACACAGAAATTCTATCTTACGACTGGTTGTTAACGTCCAGAAGATTTGTGCCGCGTGTGTCAGAGGGGCCACTCTGTGCAGAATTCCCTTTTATGACCAGCCCGAGCTTCCCACAGCCTCGTGGCCAGGTATTCAGAGGGAGGAGGAAGCAACGGGAAGCCGTCATTTCGCAAAAGAAAATGGCGCTTATCTGTGGACCAGAAACAGGGCTGAGAAGGGACAACGGTTGGCCAGTGGAGCATTTAGACAGATCTGTTGCTTCAGAACGTCTGGAAGTGGTTGCTTTGGGTATAATCTGCGTTTATCCCAAACCTCAGCGTAAAAATAAAACGCTTGTGCGAAATTCTCCTCAGTCACAGTTTGGTGAGCACACGTTTGCGATTGCCAAACTCAAACGCTTTGAAGATAAAGGTACGTTCGCTTCTGCAATAGCTCAGCTCTGGGTCTCAGTTGCTGATCTCTACTTGAATATATAGTTAATGACCTTGGAGCCTAGATGCATGATATTGATTTTAACATCCAGTGCAGAGAGACCAGCACATTTCACAACATATGTTTTATGAAATGTTTTGTGCTCCACTGATCTGGTTTTGCATATGATTTTTTTTTCTTCTTCTTGTTTTCTAAGCAGAAACAGCTTTCTTCACACACCCCAACATTTTCTCCGAGCTCCATCAAAGCAGCAGATGTGGAGCTCCTTGTGAACACCGTGGGGTGCCATTGTTCTCACGCCTCTGTATTTAAAATTGGTGGCCCACTCGCACCATAGCGCTGGCGAGAAAATTCTATCCAATACAACATTTCCTGTTGTCGCATGAAGCATAGAGAACAGCTTATTTAACTGCATCTGCCAAAATGAACACGATTCACACATGAGGAACTACCCTGTAGGAACCTGTTTAGTCGTAACAAAAACAGTAGGGAAGGTTTTTCATTTTGTTTTGATTTTTTTTTTTTCCAGAGTGACTGATTTGTTAAAGGAAGAGTGTGTGCATGACTGCCATCTTGTCTCTCCAGTTACAAATTGCAGGCTTTCTCTGGCTATGGCAGAGCAGTTTAAAGATTTCTTTTTTAATATAGGTTCACAACAAAAGAGTACAAGTACACAAAGATGAAATAGCCACACTATCAATGCGTCTAGAGGAATGTTCCATTAACATAATAAAAATAATAAACAGATATACTATAACTGTATCAGTTCAGCATATTTAATAAAACATACATGATTAACCTTCTTTTTTAAATTTGTGAGCAGAAACCTGTAAGTTAAACTTGTAACCAACTGAGGGTCACAACCGACACTGATCATCAGAAATGACAGAAGAGCGAATGAAAGGTCAGGACAGCCATTCATTTAAAGGGAATGTGAGAAGCGTCCTGATTGGCCAACCTTCGGCTCATTTGAAAGGAACGCGATTGGCTTGCGCAAAGCCATGTCTGCCGAGCTCTTAGCTCATTGAAAACCGAAATGCTGCTTTGATGTGCTCACTGTTCAGCGCCACGCTTCCGGTCCCTCCTTCACTAATAAAACCATCAGAAAGTG
This sequence comes from Anguilla rostrata, assembly GCF_018555375.3. Classification (NCBI taxonomy): domain Eukaryota; kingdom Metazoa; phylum Chordata; class Actinopteri; order Anguilliformes; family Anguillidae; genus Anguilla; species Anguilla rostrata. Next base: position 6,583,723 of record NC_057937.1, read on the forward strand.
CTGTCATGGATGTCTGCAGAAATTCTATACGCTCTAATCCCGTTCTCAAACAGAGACGGCTTTATGCCGTGCAGTGTAAAGAGAGCGGCTCTGCTCTCCCTCCCTACATTAGTCCGGGATTAAATGTGTGACCTGTGCCCAGCTTGGACCCACGCTTGCTCAGGTTAATGCCGACAAAAACCATTCCATCAGTATTTCAATTTATTGCAGAAGAGATGTTAGAACACATTATAATTATAAATGCTTGCAATTAGGGACACGTCTGTCGCTGAATAGTTGCGCTGTAAGATCCCTGAGCTGCGTGCCAATGCAACCGCATGCGAAGACTGCAATCAGAGTACTCTCCCTGCTGACAGTTAGAAGCACATTCAAACATCATTTGTCTTCGATAGTCAATGACATTGAAGCATGGCCTTTTTTTCCGAAACAATTTATTTTCAGAATTCATTTTGTTCATCCAAAAACTCACCAAACTGTACTTGTGAGGGGACAAGAAGAAAAAAAAAACACACAAATGTGTGTTCATCTCTTGTGTCAAAGTTAAAAATGAATGTTGGTTGAATCTAGGCCAAAATTAAGGACAAATATTGATCGAATCCAGGCCCTTATCTGAATACTGATTCAGCATCAGGAAAAAGAAATACGGTACATGAGCACTCAAAAGCTTCAGCGCCTCTACTGGGAAGATGTTCATCTAAAAGCGTGATGCATCTTCCCCGACGTTCAGTAATACAGTCGCTTTTGCCCAGAAATCGGCGCCATTTTGCACTATAAAAAAAAAAAAAAACTCAAACTCAATTCAGTGTGAAGGCTGCCTGGAGGAAAGCTGGAGCGGATGGACTGAATAGACTCAGCCGCGCTAATCGATCGCGTGACGCCACAGACGCCGTCCCCTGTGTGGAGAGGAGCGGATCCACAGGAAATGACTGTCAGCCAACCAATATTTTCAGGCCCGTCCTTCTACGAGAAATTATCGATCACGTGGAATGGACTAATGACAAGAAAAGGGGGGATAGCATTAAGCCAACTTTATTGTTTTTTCCAGAAAAAAAAAACAAAAAAAACAGAAGAACTGGAAATGCTGGGAGTTTTTTTTTAAATCACTCTCAGCGTAGAGGTAGAAAAAAAATTAAATAAATAAGCTGTCCTTTTACATGCCCAAGACATGTAACATCTGTGGTTCTCTTTTAAATATATATATATTTTTTTTTTCCGTCTAAAGTTCAATCATTTGCCCTCTGGACTGAATTATTATTACAGTAAATGATTTTTTAAGTGTTCCAGATTCCTTTCTGCAGGGCTTTGTCCCATTCGAGCAGGGCATTAACCAAGAACAGTTATGCGCACTTAAGGAACGCAGGGCTAATTAGAGGAGAAGGGAGAAACCGCGTTCGACAGACACTTCTGATTCTGATGGATGGGACACTCCTTTACCATTCTTGGTGAAGTAAATGAGCTCAGGGCACTTGGCTTTTTCTTAAAAATCCTTTTTTTTTTTTTTTTTTTTTTAAACCTTTCTGAAAAAGGAAATATATTTATGAAAGATATTACGCATGCGTCTGCCAGGCCTCGGGGTGTTGTGCCCTTCACCAGTCCAGGAGACCGTCTGAAGGCCCAAGAGGATCCCGGCCTTCCGGCCCGCGAACTGTCCGTGCTGAAACGTAAGGAATCGCGTGCCGTGCATCCACATGAACTGCCCTCGGTCACGTGGGGCATTGAATCACAATCTGCCCCGAGACCAGTCATATTGCACGGAGGGTACGCGCCAGTTCAGGTATGGTCAGCTGACACTTTGGGATAAACTACTGTTTACGCATTGGCACTGGGGTAGTGATAACAGTGTTTTTTTTCACAGTGTTTATCACAGGACATGGAATGGGATTTGAAAACATTCCACCATAAAATATCAACGCAGTCCTTCTGTTCTAAAGGAGGAAATCCTGTGCAATTTTGGATGAGAGTGCGATTCCATTTAGAGGTTTTTTTTTTTGTTTTTCTCTCGCTCGGGATTAATTGTAAATCGCACTTTGAGGAGAGAAGCCGAACCTGATTGTGTTTGTTGTCGTTTGCGATACGGTGAGCGGCAGTGCTGCGACAAGCCGAGCGTTTGCGAGCTAAACATAATCAGCCATGACGTTAAACAGAAAGAAAAGAAAAAAAAAAAAACGAAACAAAAAAAAAAACTCGCAGCACCCAAAGGACTGCCGTTCGAGAAAGGAAGACGCACCAGAACATTTCTGCTAAATTCGTTTGTGTGCTGCACACGTGAGAAAATCTCATCCTTGCTTTCACAGCCCCCTCGCTAACACTTCCAGGAATCTCAGCCGAACCGCGTGCGCAACGAATCCTTTTTTTTTCTTTTCTTTTTTTTCTTTTTTAGCAAGGCTCTTCCAGTCTGCCGCAGATCTCCTCTCGGGAGCTCACTTTCGCAGAACGGCGCGTGGGCGTGCGATTTTACGGGAAAGCGTTGTTTCGACACCTGTTCCCCTTCCGGTGGGTCTCGTGGAAACGCGCGTACCTTCGTCATCCTCGGCCGCGTTCCGCCTCCGCGTCGTCCACCGATTCGGGTCATGTTTTATTTACGCAGGGCTTGGATCCAGAGTAGAACAAAGGCCCCGATGGTTCAACCTTCAGCGTAATGGGCCGTGGAGAGAGGTGTATCTGAACGGAACTCAACGCCAGACGTAGAGTAGCGCTCGTTGTTAGCGAACGCTCGACGTGTTTCAGAGTAAATGGCTGCACTTTGCCAGCATTGAAAGGCAGCAGCGTATTTATTGTGTACCTGAATAGGAGACTGGCACGCAACTGCTGTTCTGCTACACATCATCCAAGAAACAACATGACGGTTGCTGACCTACTCTACATTAATATGGTAACTGGTTATAATTGCATACATACACATTGAAAAATTAAAAAAAAGAAAAGGCAATGCATCCAGACTAAAGTTTCCTCTGGGAATATGTCTTCTCTTCTTTAAAAATAAAATCATACTGCTTCATGATTGATTACAGAAAAATGGAACAGATAACAATGAAGGAAAGCGATCACATGACTAGATGAGCCCAAGAGATTTGAATAGTCTGTCATATTTCATATCCAGTCTAATAAATAACGCGCTGCCACATCCAGTTTTGAAAAGCTAAGCAATTGTTTTTTGTGCGTGAGGTGGTGTCTTCAATAATTTTTTCTGACCCCTGGTATAATCTGTCAACAAGCTGACAGGGAGATCAATGGTTTCTGAGCCCAAATGATAGGGCATACATCTCGGAAAGATAGCATTGTCATTAGTTCAAAAAAAAGAAAAGAATAAAAGACTGTGTTTTAAATCGAAATGGCTTGCTATAATGGCTGTGACCTAACGTGAAATGAATCATGACAAACACCAAACTTATGCGATATTATATTAGCTTTGGTGTTAATTTAATTAAGGAATGAATGAGCAATTACACACGACGCTGAAAGTGATGGACGTTAGCGAGCCTTGCTTCGTGATGATATTGAGCCATCGAGATGGACCGTAAATGACTGGACGTGACCGGCTTTCCTTCTGCAAACATTAATTTAACCATATTGACCATACCAAGGCTTCAGTTTGCAGAGGTTGTCATCACAGGAGACACTATCGACTGTGTGATGACAAAACAATATGCCTGCAGGATAGCATATTTTATATACTCACACTGAAGGTATGAAAATGAAAGTATGTTGATGAAAATCACAGTTTAATAAAACTGACAAACTGTTCCTGTATATCGCTGTTTTAATCCATATGCAATTAAACATTTTTCATCATCAGCAAGGAATGGCACATTCTAGAAGTGTGCATAGAGGCCCAACACAAGATAAAACATGAGCATTCTCAGCAGTGTGGGACTGTCTAACAAGACAATTCTGAGCGTTCATCCTTAAAATTCCCCTGGCTTCCTCTTCAGAGTGAGCTCTTTCATTTCCAGACATTACCTTTTCAGCAAGTTCCCAATATAGCATAATTTGAAATATCTTTCTGAAGCCGCATATTTTTTTTTTTTTTTGTCTTCCAAAAATATTTCTGCAGAGACGTTTGGCCACTCATTCGACGTACAGCCTTTCTTTTTCAGCCGGCAAATCTGCCAAGCGCTCACAAAAGGACCATTAAATACAAAGCAACCTTCATTAAGTCAATTAAAATGAAAAGGATTTTTGAAAAAAAAAAAAAAACGCTTGGCTATTTTTTTTCTCCCTCTCCCTTCGTTTTTAAAAGAGATGCTGAAAACGCGGTGCCCTGCGATGACTTTGTAAAAAAAAAAAAAAAAAAAAACGGTTGTTTTGTATTTTGAATAATAATTCTTGAAAACAGCGTGAGTGAGTGGAGCTGAGTGGTCGTAATTGTCACTCTTCGCTCAGGCCCGTTTGTAATTGCTTTGTTTCGCGTTCGACGTGCCGACCGTGGCCTTCCCCTCCTCGCTCAGATCCACTCCACGCAGATCTACAGCCTGAGATTGAATCAAATGCACTTAGACAGATTAAAGGGTTACACAATGCAATCAAAGAAGGCCTCGTTTTTTTTTTTTTTTTTTTCAGATTCAGATTTCTGAATTTGTTTTCTTAAGGCTTTGCTATATAATAAAAGTTGAAGTTTACTTTGTTGTCTCCCAAGGGTACATATTGTCAAGGCTCAGAGAGAATTCACTGCATACAAAAAAGAAAATAAGAAAAAAAGACATCATACACTTCACATTCACAGTTCATACATTACAAAAAAAAATAAAAAATATATTAAATATGAACATGCATATATCGCCCCCTCATACTATATTTGCCCATCTCTCTGTCAGTGCATCTGTCAGTCTGTCTGTCAATCTGTCTTCTGTCTATCTATCATTCATTGATCCACCTCCAGTTGCATATTAGTGAGTGTTATTGAGAGACGGATAAATGAGTGTTCGTGTCAAACGTTGTTCTTGCAGAGAGACCTCCTATACCTCTTTTCAGATTTCATTGACTGATACTCAGAGTACACTACATGAGGATAATCTGATGTTATCCTGTTGGCCAGTCTGATCAAAGATCCCGCAAAGATGTGTTGGAGAGCGTAGGGCAGGGATCAACAACTCACGGTCCTCGAGGGCCGAGACCTGCTGGCTTTCCACCCTCCCTTTGCCTGGGAGTCAGATGTGAAGACAGTCTGGCCAATCAGTAGCACTAATTACCCAGGAGAAAAGCCAAAACCAGGGCTGGATTTGGATTCGAGGGCCAGAGTTGATGATCCCTGGTGTAGGGTTTGGGCACCCCTACAATTTCCCCGGCCATCTTAGTCAGTCTATGGATCTGGGCTTTGAGTTGTGTGGTTACACTGCCGAACCAACTGGTAACGAATGCCATACCGTAAGACAAACTCGACTCAATGGTGGCCCTATAGAAAATAAGCATGTTCTTGACCTGGATGGGTCAATGACCCAGTTTAAAATCTTGACCGCAACGGTGAGAAGAAGGGTAAGATCACACGCTGGGCAGGGGAGCGTACGTCGGTCTGCACTTCCCCGAATCGATAGCGAAGTTAGCTCACGAGGAAGTGCGAGCACGATTGTGCATTCCAGACTGGGCAAAGAAAAGTGTGAAAAGCATTCAAAAAAACGATGACTTCTGCCTGAACAACCATACAGATGACTGCAACCTTAACAACCAGACTCTGCTCTTGGACTGAATCACTGGTTACAAAGCAACCTCTATTGCTTTTTTTAACAGGTACAATGTTGAGATGCTCGTAACCCAGGCATATTGTTACTTTCTGTGGATTTATTCCTTACGCTACAAGTCTTTATTGAAAGAATGTGGTTGGACAGCTCCTTCAGTAACTGTTACACAACTGCACTGTGAGTGTGCGTATTCAATATTTATTAAATGCTTTTTGCCACTCTGGTGTTTGTGAGGAGATGGTGTGCGGGCTACACAAAGGTCACACACCTTTGTGGACACAAGGTCAAGATGAGCCAAAGTGATCATTCATCCCACAGCATGGAACATGTTCTGTTGGACTGGGGCGTGGCTATGGGCTTCTTGCCTAGGCCGGTCCTAGGGTGCAACTCGCATCTCGTCTTTTAGCGATAACAGCAGAAGAAAAAAAAGACACACGGACTTGTCACCGTCGTTACTTTGAGAGCGTAGTTTCCCTGCTGAGACGATACCCCTCTCCCGACTTAGCCTAGTGAAAGCATTTTCATCTATTCAATCGAGCTCATCCAAATTCAGTGCGCAAATTCCACAAATACAGTACTAGGGACTGAAGCCGAAAGACTAAAGCCGCGTTTCCACCGCAGGAACTATACCCCGGAACTAGGAACCTTTTGAGGAACTCAGTGCGTTTCCACCGCAGGAACTAGGGTCTAAATTTAGTTCTGGGGGCTTTGTTTTACCCCCCAAAACGTTCCTGCTCGGGGGGTAGTACTTTCCGAAAGTACAGGAACCTTTTGGGTGGAGCTTGCAGCGCTGAGCATTTCGGATTGGTCGAGTACTCGTAGCATTTGTGTTGTATTTATTTTCCGCCATTACCCGCCATGTTTGAAAATATGCAGCGGCAAACCAATTTATTTTCATAATAACTTCAAATCAAACTTGTATGTTATGCGGCGCAGTAGCCTAGTTTTGGTTATAGCCCGTCAACGTCTTGGAATTATAACGTGTGCTCTTCTGTTCTTTTCTTGCTTTAGTATTCGTTTTATAAAATGCTAAGCATTCGTGCTGGGACAGCATATTACGTAGGCTACCAAAACATTCAAACGGATTAATTCGGTTGCTGAATATTTTCTTCCGGATTTTCTTTGTTAGCCCGTTGTAATTGACTCAAAACGTTTGATACAGTTATGTGAGGTATAGTTCTGCATAATTAACATTGGTGATACAGTACAAGCAAACTGGAAATCACCATCCGCACTTTTTATCCGGGTAAAATAACAGGTTAATTCTAGTAATCTTCCCTTTAGCTTTTTCAGACTGCCGTAATTTTACTCAATTTTACTGCCATTTTTCAATTCCACGAAAAGACCAGGAAGACTATGGACTAATTTATGGTGCATGGTTCGCATCTGGAGGGCACACTTCGCTGCTCGGCTAGCAGTAACTTCGAAGGAAAGCAAACGGTGGCTGTACCACTACTAATTTACATTTTCACGCAAGTCCGAGTTTTCGTTCTATTCTTGTCATTTTGCCATTAGCCTATATGGTATTGACGACGAGAAAGTAATCAAACAGCAAATTGTTTACAACGTGTGCATGTTTTCTGCTGTTGTTGCCAGTTATACATATAAATGTGAATGCATTCTGTCGCTTCGGATGTCAAGACATGAAAGCGAATGTTCGCATAAAAAACTTAATGAATGTGTTTGAGAGGATATATGAAAATCAATAAATACAAAAGTAACCATATATAGTCATTGTTGGTAACCCGTTGTATAAGTGGAATAAACCCCTCCGGGCTGTCCCGGTTATTAGAAAATAATGTAGGCTACTTCGGTGGTAGTATGGGGTTACGGAAGAAATCATATGACAGATGGACCGACGACAACGTTGCTTTTTCATACGTCAGTGGGCTAATTTGCCTAATCTTCGCGGTACTTTAGACCCCGGTGGAAACGCAGACAACCATTGGCTGAAGGAACCTTTTAGTTCCTGGTAAAGTAGTTCCTGGGACTGAAAGTTCCGGGTAATTTTGGTGGAAACGCGGCTTTAGTGAAAGGGATGAAAATGCCAATGAGCTTTGATTGGTTCTCGTGGCTTTAAAACGTTCTTTTATCTGATCCAAGAAGAAAACAAACTTTCAGGTAAGGAATTCTGGTAACAATTTTGGTAGCCTATATAGCCTATCAAAGAGCAACATGTACTTTTATATTTCGACTCAAATTTTCATTTGTTTTCAGCAGCTGATTTATGAGACTTTCTCAAGCCGATATGTTTTGAGGACATCGATTAGTTTACATTACCGGTAATGTTAGTTGTTTAACACGATCTTTAAGTCTAATAGTAATGACAAATCAGCATTACTGCAAATGAACCTGGCGAAAAAACTTCCACATAAGTAGGAAAAACTAAATAGATAAGCAACAGCAGCAACAACACAGCAGGCCAACGCATAGCAGAACACTTTCGCGCTTGTAATGTACAGTAAACGCTATTGAGCTATTTATGGAATGAATTGTGTGGCCCACCCACTTTTATTCAGACCCAGCTGCAATTTCACTCCTGGCTACTTCACTGCTGTTGGATACCATGGAAACCCTCAGTCAACTATAGTCTTCATGCAGATTGAAAGGAAAGGATATATGGCGTGTAAACTATGTTGATCTCTGTGTACACCGTTGATCTGTCCTTCCCTGTACTGCTGAACTAAAGCTCACAGCCCTCCCTAGGAAAAAACTACCTCGGAAAACACAAAACTAGGGTTACAGAAAATTTAAAGAAAACCAAAATGCCAGTAAATTTAGGTCTGTATTATATTTCAAACAGATCATGCATGTCATTACTGATCAGTCAATACTCATATCCGTCAGTCAAAGAACAGGTAAAACTTTAGCATTTCAAACACTGCGATTCAATAAAATGCTGTATTATGCCTTTCTTGTTGTTTTTGTTTGATTTCTTTCAGTGCATTAACTATGAAGATATCTTACATTTGTATGCTTTCTGTAGGCATGTCAATCAAATTAGAGTCTGCGGATAATTATCGATTTTACTTTACAAAAACTTGCTTTGAAAGTGCTCATTTGGGGAAATTGCTCTTACCATTTGTTATAATAACAACAAAGAGGCTTTTTATTGTTACAGTAAGATAATAACACACGGTGATTGGCCCATTAGCAAACAGATTGATGCATGATTAGTCCATTAGGTAACAGACTGATACGCGATGGGTTCATTAGGAAACAGACTGATGCATGATTGGTCCATTAGGAAACAGATTGATGCATGATTGGTCCATCAGGAAACACTGATGCATGGACAGACCCAAAGTCATGGACTGTGGTGGTTCCCCTTTAAAAATGCTGCATGCATGAACTTGCAGCTCAGCAAACCGTAAAGACGCCGAGCAGATGTTTTATTCAGGTGTGGCATGTGAAAAATATCAATATTTCAGACTCGACTTCCCAATACAATTGCATCGCAGTTATGAACAGTGCACTGCTTTCAAACTTTTCAAAAAAAAAATTAAAAAATTCCCATTTTTTTTAATGACCAGTGAAACTCATTTTCATTGGTCCTTAAAAAAAATGCTGGGGGGGGGGGCGTTGGTGTAGTATAATGGGTAAGGAACTGGTCTTGTGACTTAAAGGTCACAGGTTCGATTCCCGAGTAGGACACTGCTGTTGTGCCCTTGAGCAAGGTAGGCTACTTAACCTGCATTGCTTCAGTATACATCCAGCTGTATAAATGGATGCAGTGTAAACGCTATGTAGCATGTTGTGTAAGTCGCTCTGGTTAAGAGCATCTGCTAAATGCCTGTGATGTAATGTAATGTAATTTTCTCTGCCAGTGCAGGTAGGAAGACAGGCAGCTTCCCTTGCATGCAGGCCTGTTACTGTACGCGTGGAGCTGCAAGCGGGGGATGTGCTTCTAAAACACGGACGGTGTTCGCTGCTGCTTTCTGTCCCCTGGTGCTTTCTGTCCCCTGGTGCTTTCTGTCCCCTGGTTCTTTCTGTCCCCTGGTGCTTTTTGTCCCCTGGTGCTTTTTGTCCCCTGGTGCTTTCTGTCCCCTGGTGCTTTCTGTCCCCCTGGTGCTTTCTGTCCCCTTGCTCTGCCCTGGTGCTTTCTGTCCCCTGGTGCTTCGTCCCTGGTGCTTCTGTCCCCTGGTTCTTTCTGTCCCCTGGTGCTTTCTGTCCCCTGGTGCTTTCTGTCCCCTGGTGCTTTCTGTCCCCTGGTGCTTTCTGTCCCCTGGTGCTTCTTCCCTGTCTTTCTGTCCCGGTGCTTTCTGTCCCCTGGTTCTTTCTGTCCCCGGTGCTTTCTGTCCCCTGGTTCTTTCTGTCCCCGGTGCTTTTCTGTCCCCTGTGTTTCTGTCCTGGTCTTCCCCCGGTGCTTTCTGTCCCCTGGTGCTTTCTGTCCCCCGGTGCTTTCTGTCCCCTGGACCTTTCTGTCCCCCGGTGCTTTCTGTCCCCTGCTGCTTTCTGTCCCCTGGTGCTTTCTGTCCCCTGGTTCTTTCTGTCCCCCGGTGCTTTCTGTCCCCTGGTGCTTTCTGTCCCCTGGTGCTTTCTGTCCCCTGGTGCTTTCTGTCCCCTGGTGCTTTCTGTCCCCTGGACCTTTCTGTCCCCTGGTGCTTTCTGTCCCCCGGTGCTTTCTGTCCCCTGGTGCTTTCTGTCCCCCTGGTGCTGCCCCTGGCTGCAGGTCCCCACAGTTTCAGCTTCAGCATTCTGCCTTTACAGCCAATAAAAAGCCTGCGTTGAGCCAGCGGGCATCCTTAACATCCTATCACAATGCAGTGATAAATGCATGGCTAAGGACACGTGTTGGTTCAATACGGGCCCAAACTGACAGAGAACAATGATGCTTCACTAATTGAGTGTGTGGGCTCCTGATATGACTATGCTTAGGATGAAAGCCAGGCCATTATTATGCAATATCTCAGACTGAACCACATCTGGCCAGAGTCATTGCTCACATAATAGTTTTAAGTGCTTGAGCTAATTAATTCTCTTAATAAAAATAAAGATAATTTTTGCCATCTACTTTCTTGGTGGAACAGTCACATTAAAGGAGGGTATTGTGGGTGTGTTAATGACAAACCTATTCTGCTGATATTTGCTGTTCCATGGTATGGCTAGATGCATATCGTATGTATTGTATTTGTACGTTGAGTTCATGACAACATCCACTCATATTAAGTTGTAGCATATCAAACATTAATTCCAGTACAAATGAAATTCTGCACAAAGCAAAATGTTCTTGAACCAGTCTGTATTCAATCAACACTTTTTTTTTTCATAACTTTATTCAAGTTTTTCAAGTGTTTTTTTTTTTTTTTACAAAATAAAATTGGCAACTCTGTTGTTAGTGATTGCTGAACTCCAGGAACTGTGTCTGTGTTAAAAAAAATTTTTTTTATTTTTTTTTTAAGTTCTGTTTCCTAATTGTGGGGACAGATGCTTATTAAATCCAGGCTTCAAACACTGCCAAAAATTTGCAGAATTTGAAATGATGGCCTGTGTCCAATAAAATGTGTCCTTAACTTTGACTGATAACCAAATGAAAGCTGAAGGACCGTTTAAATGACAGATGAAATCCCCAAAACTGTAATGATGAATGCACAATATGCAACACTTTTAATGGCGGCTTTCAAATTCAAGGACAAACGCTAATTGTCTTCCGGGATTCTGTCAGTCAATTAACAGCTCCTCTGTTCAACAACAATAGGCAGGGAATAAAATAGAACGGAAAGAATGGAAAGTGCCGGAAAGAATAAGGTGGAACATTTACGCGAGACATCGGCGACGGCGCGGACCCAAAATGGCAGCAGACGGAGAGGGTGTCTACGCACCTGCACATCCTGTGCTAATGTTCTGCTGCACTAATCTCAGCACCCCCTGCTGTGTCTTCTGAACACTCCTGAGCCCGACGTGCTAATTGTAAATGCGGGTGACTTCACCGGTTCCAGGGTGTATGGCTGGTGCGTTCTAACCCCCGACAGTGCGATCTGAGGGCAAGAGAGTGGCGCGTACGGAACCTTCCGGAACGATGCAGGTCCCGGGCCCACGCCGAGGGCTACCTGTGTGTCCTGGATAAGAACGTTATACCTGAAATACCTCTGCAAACATCCGTCTTTGTTCACAGATGATGTATGTTGCTCACCCTGGAAAGGGCATCCTGCAAGCAAATAAATAATTCAGCATACAGCATATATACAGAGTTGTGTTTCTCACTCTCTCACACACACAAACATGCAGGCACACCACTCACACACACCCACACACACACCGCACATACATGCTCATGCACACACACATACACAAGCACGTGAGCACACGTGCACACTCACAGACACATGGGCACAAATGCAAGCACACACAAACACACCTGCCAACACACCAGCACACATATACAAGCGCAGGCATACATACACACACACACTCTCACAGACACACACATATTGACACACACAAATACATACACACAGGCACAAATGCAAACACACACACACACAGTAACCATGCTTCCTTGTGCAGGGAATTTGCGAAACAATGCACACACTGTTTGAATTGCTAAAGTGAACAGTGCCAGAGGCGTATCACTGGCAGAGATCAACGCAGAGGAGAAAAATATGCGCAGCGCACTTTCGCGATCCCCCGGGGCGTCCCGCGCCTTCCGTGCGATGGCGCGATCGCGATCGTGGCGTAAAAAGGATGCCCTGGGACGAATTTCCAAAATAGCGACTCCCTACTGATAAAAACAAGAGCAGGAGGAACAACAAACAGCTGATGGTGCGATCTGCCAAGCGCCCCCACCCCCCACCCCCCACACACACAGTGACAAATCAGTGCGCCTTAATGCCCCCAAACCCCCCCCGTCCTCAAGCCATAATGCCCCCATCTTCAGCCCAATGCCATCCCCCCCCCACGGCAGCGTCAGGTCCGCAGAAGTATTATAAGGAATGATGAGGCTCCCATGTTATAGAAGAGCTGATAAAATGTTATTATGCAAAGAGGAAGTGATGCGGTCAGGGGCAGTCTGTGGGTTCAGTGGATGGCTCTAAATACCCTGTCTTAAAAGGACAGGAAGTATATTCACCATGTATTTCAATGCATTCCCATTCCCATATCAGAGTATACTAAGAGAAAGGATGTGACAGGCATGCTCCGGAAAAAAAATAAAATAAACATAAACAGGAGGGAGCACCTTGTGGGATTAGTGGCAGTGGTGCTCTTATGCGATGTTTCTAGCCAATTAATCTTTAATCTGACTTATATTTTTCAGGTCTTATAGCGCATATCGCTGTTTCTGCGGAATGCATTCCTTTTGTCACTCAACATCGCGACGTGATTCACCGCCAAATGAATTTTTTTGGCAGCAGCCGTTTGGACGTATTCATCATACACCTTGTGCCATATATGGAAAGGCCCTGTGCGAGTCAAAGAAGATTGCTTTTTCCTGGCGTGGTGTACGTGCTAATATGTGGTGTCTGCTGTACAGGAAGTGGAGAGAACCTGAATCGAGCGACAATATTAAAAAGTGATGGAATTCACACAGAGTGTGCTCAGCTGAGTCTCTTCTGAATCCTGAGGTAAAGAGAGGGTAAATATAGTAAAGGTACATTTTTTAGGAAAATCGTACCTTCAGGAACCTTGCACATCCAACAAAGCTGTTGAAACAGATGAACAGTGGAGAAAAAAATTAAACCTACCATATCTGTCCACCCATAATCCATTTTAGGAACAGAACAAGTAGAAGGTAATACACGTACGCACACACACACTGCAGGAACCCTGATTTTACGTATAGTATCTTGTAACTCTTTGGACTGAGAAGTTAGGCACCCCCTCAGGGGAGACCAATCCTCTGCTCAAACCACCATTCTGTTAAATCCACCCCTCTGTTCAATCCACCACTCTGTTCAATCCACCTCTCTGCTTAATCTACCACTCTGTTCAATCCACCTCTCTGCTCAATCCACCACTCTGCTCAAAATGCCACTCTGCTTAATCTACCACTCTGCTTAATGTACCACTCTGTTCAATCCACCTCTCTGCTCAATCCACCACTCTGCTCAAACTGCCACTCTGCTCAATCCACCACTCTGCTTAATCTACCACTCTGCTCAATCCACCACTCTGCTCAAACTGCCACTCTGCTCAAACCACCACTCTGCTCAATCCACCACTCTGCTGAATCCACCACTCTGCTTAATCTACCACTCTGCTCAATCCACCACTCTGCTTAATCTACCACTCTGCTCAATCCACCACTCTGCTTAATCCAGCACTCTGCTTAATCTACCACTCTGCTCAATCCACCTCTCTGCTTAATCTACCACTCTGCTCAATTCACCACTCTGCTCAATCCACCACTCTGCTCAATCCAGCACTCTGCTTAATTTACCACTCTGCTCAATCCACCACTCTGCTCAAACTGCCACTCTGCTTAATCCACCACTCTGCTTAATCTACCACTCTGCTCAATCCACCACTCTGCTTAATCTACCACTCTGCTCAAACTGCCACTCTGCTCAACCCACCGCTCTGCTCAATCCACCACTCTGCTCAAACTGCCACTCTGCTCAAACTGCCACTCTGCTGAATCCACCACTCTGCTGAATCTACCACTCTGCTCAAACTGCCACTCTGCTGAATCCACCACTCTGCTGAATCTACCACTCTGCTCAAACTGCCACTCTGCTGAATCCACCACTCTGCTTAATCTACCACTCTGCTCAAACTGCCACTATGCTTAATCCACCACTCTGCTCAAACCGCCATTTTGCTCGACCCACCGCTCTTCTCACTCCGCCACCACAGCTCCCAACTTTTACTCTTTCCCTTAAAGCCTGTGAAAGGCATCATAAAGAGCCCCCGTGCATTAGCAAGCCTGTTAACACCCTGTCCTCTTCCCCGGGGGACCCCCGCGGCTCGGTCTTAAAGCTGAGAAAGTCAATTTAACGGGTCTGACACTTATCCAGCTTTGTAAAGTTAACGGGAGACACTCCCGTCAGCGAAGTTTGGGGTTCAGGCCCCAGCACTCCCACATCACCCATTAAATTTCACCTCCGGTGACCCCGCTTCTGAGCCTCTTAAAGGCATTTAACCTGGAGAAATTAAAAATGAGAAATGACCAGAATTACGGAAAAATTATTCAGGAGAGGCAAGAGCTCATCTTGCAGAAAATCATTTTTTATTTCACTACCCCCCCCCCCCCCCACACACTTCCACACACACACACATACCCACACTCAGGCGCACACACATTAAAAAGATTTTAAGAAGACTGAGAAGCTCTTAAAACATAACCTTTATGCGGATAATAATTAAGCTTTATGAGGGCACTCAGGCTGAACTGCGAAGGACTCCGGCCTCCTCTTTTCGCACGGACACCCCCATTTTAGCAGTAATAACAATAAAAACACCCTTTGAGGCAAAAGGAGCAAGGGGAAGGTAAGACTCTTCCCGTTCATTTAACACAAGATGGTGTCAGGCTTAGGGAGCAGCAAAGGCCTGCTTTTCTTCATTAAAATTTTATTTTCATTGCAGTTATTTTCTAAATATATACTGTTTAACAAGATAATTCTGGTGATCTCTGACAAATTTGTGAAGATAAAAATTAGAGGTATTAATCAGATGCAATTTAAAGGTTCATAAGACGAGAATTTGGCAATCATTTCCAACCCCTTAATTACACTGCTGTGTTGCTGTTTTTGGAACTAGTATTTTAAGCACGGTTACGCATGTGTGTGTGCGGGGGTGTGTTTGTGCATGCGTGCGTGCGTCCTCATTGGACAAGCTTATGTATTTATCTGTTTTACCAAGCATATTACCAGTACGAGAACCTTCTTGTTTTAGCATATTCATTTTAAAAGTTACATAAAATAAATAAATAAATGGAAAAAAATAAAAATAACATATAACCACATGAATGATATCATTCGCTGTTCTGCGTGACAGCCATTGCTATTTCAGAGAAGAATTAGAGAACATAACCGCTGTGCTGTGGTGTTTTGGGCTCCGCATAATCAGACTAAACACCTTTGGGGTGTTTGGGGTGTTGCAGGAAGTCTCAGCCACCGGAGCTAGTCAGACGTGGGCAAAGTCCTCATTAGACGGTTTAACGGATCCATGACCTCTCTCTCTGTCACTCTTTCTCTCTCTCTCTCTCTCTCTCTCTCTCTCTCTGTCACTCTCTCTCTCTCTCTCTCTGTCACTCTTTCTCTCTTTCTCTCTCTCTGTCACTCTTTCTCTCTCTCTCTCTCTCTCTCTCTGTCACTCTCTCTCTCTCTCTCTGTCACTCTTTCTCTCTTTCTCTCTCTCTGTCACTCTTTCTCTCTCTCTCTCTCTCTCTCTCTCTCTCCATACATAGGCCTGGATTTAAATAAAGGAAATGAAATGAAACTTTATGCGTTTATACGTTAAAAAAAAAAAAAAAGTTTGAACAATTTGGTAAAAATGAATTTTGGTGCAGCAGCAACGTGGCTGGTTCTGACGTTGATTGACAGCGACGTGCTGTTTCCGCTCGTACCCAGGTCCTCCGAGGACAGACTCTTGTCTCCTTGCATTTAGACTGATTTGTGTCCTTTGGTGTTAACGCTGGTGTGGGGAAGCCATCTTTGGGATTAACGCGACGGAGCGACAGCCTCTGCTTTTGGGTGACCTGTCAGAGGCATATTTGCATGTGTGTCATCCTGCTGAGAATCCTGGGTAACTGAAAAAAAAAAAAAAAAAAAACTGTTTCTGAATCTGTTTTTGTGACCCCCTGGTATTTCTCACTTTCTGTGTTGTCGTAGATTGTGAAAAAATAGACTCTTCACTTATCTGTTCCTGATTCTGTCACATATTCTCCTCACAGACTTTGTTCAATAATTCACAGATTTTTTTTATTTTTATTTATTTTTATATGGGTGACATTTTGCATTATACTGTAAGATTAATTCTTTCTGTTTTTTAAAAGCCGATGTGGTAGTTTGTACGAATCTAGTGCAGTAAATTCAAAGGATGCGCACATTTGAGCAACAGGGCACAGTCCCCGGAGAATCAATTTCTCAGCCCCTGAAAAAGATGCACAAATCTTAAGATTAGAGCGTGCTGTCTTCCAGCTGTTTCGGCTATTACGTGGCCATTTTTTAAAGGTCACAAACGATCTCGGCGCACATGCGACTGGTGGGACTGCATGAGATACAGACAACATCTCCACTACTGAGCAGACAACGGCAGCCATTATCCATCCAACTCTCATGACTCTCCAGTGACGAATATAACTGGGGGGAATAGAACCATGAATGACATATGCAAAAGCACGCACCGTGTGAGTTCTGCAGTCATGCTTTTAAACCTCCTAACTCTTGTGTGTGTGTGCATATAAATATGTACAGTTATATTCCCTGCCAACACGAAAATGAAACAGCAACATGAGATGTGTTGCCAGCACATGAGATTATCAGATCTGAGGTGAGGAGAGAATTGTGAGACTCAAACTGGCTTGTGCGATGTCAGAAGAAAAGCTTATTTTATACAGTGAGGCCAAAAATGTTATTAATAATAATAATAATAATAATAATAATAATAACAATAATAATAAACCTTTGTATTCATAATCATATGTATGTCATTTGAAGGGCTGATTGGCTTAATTTGCATTGATTTGTGGAGCAGTGCACATGGAACCAATCACACGAGGACAGACACAAACATTAGTTTTGTGAAGTGATTATGTTGATTTACAGCATTGTGTGTTTTTTTTTTGTGAGAGTCCAATATACGGATTCAAAGAATATTCAGACGCAAGCTTTGTCCTCTCGTCACCTCTGCGGGCAGTTCGAAGAGGTGAGGGGACCGAACGCGGCTGTCAATGTAACCGCTTTTCATTTCAACCTTTCGAAGTAAAGCGAACAATGAGAAGTCAGCATCGCATCCTAATAATTCAATGAAGTTCAGAGCAAATCAACAATGAATCAAAAACGCATTGTTCCTCGGTAAATGTCACAGAATGCGCGATGCTTGCCAAGGTGAAGGGTGAAAAAGATTTTTTTTTGTCTTCTTGTGAGAAGACAGTAGAAAGCTTCGGTCGGAACGGATGCTAGCTTTCAAATACGCCTTTTGTCCAATGATCAAACAAATTGCAATCAAGGGTGTTTTTAAGATGGAGCTCTTACGAGCAGCTCCAGTCTCATTGTAACCGAGTGGAAGCTAATTAGCCAAATTTGATTAAGGAGAGAGAGAGAGAGACGTGGAGCGCAAGTGTTCACTCCTCAGTGGCCAAACGAGTCAGAAAAGACAATTTCCCATCATTCCCGGGGGCCTTCGCTCGCCGGTGACGCCGTGAGAGAGAAGCCGCTATGGGTCGTGCTCACGCTACCCTTTTAAGGTCAAACGCTTTTCAAACGGGCCCGTTTGCCCGTTGTCAGCGACAACACGCCAACCTTTCCTAATGGGGCTCCCGTGTGTTTGGGATTGACAGCAGAATGGCTAAATGTAGCGACCGTGCGATTTAGAAATTACGCCACAGACGCGAAGGACTGGATTCCATCAGTTTTTTCCCCATTCCCATTACCTTTAACTGCACAATGTAATGTCATTTGTTTTTTTGTTTCCGCTTAGCAAACAGCGGTATATATAGTATATATACATATATAATAAGCAACATGATGTTTCTTTTCCATTATAATAGCATTTATCTCAGAAGGAGTAAGACTTCTTCCCCATGGAATGACTAAACCCTGTCTCGGCATGCCATGTAGGGAAAAATGACATTTAAAAAGAATGATTTTCCTAAAATAGTATCGGCACAGAGCATTCCACACTAGGGATTCCAAAAAAAAAAAAAAAGAATTAATATCCACCGAGTAGCTATTCTTTTTTTTTTTTTTTTTTTTTTTTACACAGCTCTCGCTGTATTCTGTAATTAACACTGCTGAAAATTAATTTAAGAAGCTCTTCAGCATCAGGGCTGAGATCATTCACACTTATTACACCTACAGTTACCTCCCCTCCCTTTGCCATCAAAACATGAATCTTTGCAAACCTGCCATGGGGGTTAACAGCTGATTTGTTCCATTTCTATAACACTGCTAAAATAAATAAACGCTCCATATGCTCCTGTTTTCATAAAAGGAGAGCATATGTCTCCTTCCTACAGTCCTCATTAACCGGAGTCTTACCCGATGTTTTCTTCTATGGCCTTGTTAAAGAATTCAGCGCGCGCACACACACACACACACACACACACACACACACAGATTGGAGCTTTGTTATGGGGATATGGCATTTCAAATCACGTCATGTGCGCAGTGTGTTGATCGGGGATTTGTAAATGAAGCACAAAGGTCTTTAGGAAGAGGAGCGCTTGTACCCGCAGCTTGTCCTTGGAAGTCATGCGGTTTCACTTGACCAGTCTTTCTCTTCTGTCATATTTCCACCCCCTGCCCCCCACCCACCCTTGTTATTATGATAGCAATTTTATTATTTTCTAGTTATTTATTTCTTGACTGTGTCTATATGACCTGTGGGGGAAAGGAAAAAAAAAAAAAAACAAGCCCACCGATAGAGTAGAAAGCATTATACGTTTAACAGTTGTTGTGTAATTTGATATAATAATGGGTTGTTGTGTTGTGCTGCTTCGATTTTTGGCCCTTTGTGTTTGTGCTTGTGTACGGCTACCAGTGTAGTTGTGCCAAGGCCATAATAGCAGGAAGCATTATTTATTTTATATAATCTGTTCCTATCAGCAACCCTTTCAAATTTAATGTTCCGGATTTAATGTTGAATTGAATAGCCTTGTATGCATGACCATTCATATTGTAGCAGGGAGCATTTGTTTGTTTTGGTGGTAATTTGTTTATAGTCAGTATGATAAAATTTAATCGTAGGGGTACATTGTTTTATTTTTTTACATCCATGCAGAATAATGATCCAAAGGTCTTTGCATTAAAAATGTCCCTCTAAAACACCTGCTCACACAGGTGAGCAGTAAAATACAGCCGTAGAAAACTCACTTAATAAATAAATAAATAAGGCAGGAAGTGGTTGTTGACAGAAAAAACAGCCATCGCTGTAAATGTGATCTTTAGTTTATGTCCTGTGCAGGGTCCTTTTGCTGGTCCTTGGAGTCGATTACAGAGGCTTAACACACAGGAGAGGAGGCTGAGCTTCCTTATGTGCCCAGGACGCAGGATAATCTGTCCGCTTCCCCTTTTGTTTTTTCTCCGAACGGGGGGCGGATGCTTCCGGAAGGCTCCGGCGCCTCCCGTAGTCCCCGGCCCCACGTCGGAGGATGCTTTTTCCCGACGAAGCCAGGAGACTCGTGGCCGTAATTAGAGTTGTTTGTAACTCCGCATCCTGCCGCAGTACGGCTAAAACTAATCATAAAACAAACAAGCACACTGGGCTCCGGAGACCGCACTTGTTCTGGAGTGGAGTCGTAAAGCACAATATGGCAACTCAGAAAGTCCATCAGGGCGGCTGTGATGCCATCCCCGGTGCGCGGTGGGTATAGATGTTCACTCCAGGAGAGGTGTGCATGCGTCGACACGCACACAAGAATGTGTGTGCGTGTGTGTGCGTGTTTGTGTGTGTGAGTGAGTGAGCATGTTGTGTTTGTGTGTGTGTGCGTGCCTGTGTGTGTGTGTGTGCTTGAGTGTGTGTGTGTGTGCATGTGTGTATGTGTGTGTGTGAGTGTTTGAGTGTGCATATGTCCGCGAGGATGATGTTAATTTATATCAAACTGCAAGGCCAACATTTCTCTAAGCAGCCTGAACTTATTCAGCATTTCACATTGTATCAGTTCAAAGGGCCGGATGATTACCACAGCCAATCAGAGTGCATTCCTCGCTCAAGGGTAAAAAGCAGCAGTGACTGCTCAGGCAACGTTTAACTGCTGACCAAATGCCACAGTGCTTGGGCCCAAATTCCACTTTCTACCGCACGTAGCGGAAGAAATTTCAGGAATTTTTGGGCCGTGCTGTGTTAAGTTGCGTCGGGAATAAGGCGCAGTTTGTGTAGCTTCGTGGTCCTTCCGTATGTAATTATGACATACCTGAACACACTTACGCTTGTGTTCCTCATCTGTGATTAAAATTAGCCTTTTGTCGGTACTGGCGTTAATAAGGGAAAGCAAAGTGTTATCCTTCTCTTTTGTAAGGAATTGAACGTGGAGCAGATCAGGGCTTTTGATGCTGTTGAGGGCGATCCGTAAATTGGAAGTAAAAGCATGTGGTAAAAATGAAATTGCGTGTGTAATTCTACATAATTACTGCTTTTTAAACTTAATGCCATTTTTTTTTTTTACTTAATACACTCATGTTCGCAGTTTCACTCATTTTATCACACTACTTTTACCGACCTCAATTATTATGTAAATGCTTATTTGAATTGCCTTTAAAGAGCAGCATTAATATACCATTCATTTCTATATTATTTTGAAATGATTAATACTGCACATTGTGCAGTTCCCAGCGCTACGTGTTAACGCTCAATCTGACCAAACTCGTTATTATAAAAAAAAAACCTGTCTTCTTTCTGCTATTATCACTGCTACAAAAAGGTGAACGTTAAATGGAAATGAGTCACACACCTTCTCCTCTAAAACTGTACATCGGGGTCCATCTAAAATCAGTTAATTTCAAGGGGTGTGATTTTACAAGGGATCAGCATAATGAAACAAACACAACAGTGCCTACTCATGTACACTACAGCATGCTGCAATGCGCTTTTCGACGCACTAAAGGAAATAGCCTATCATTAAGAAAGTATATACTAGTATTCTACGGTTTGATTATTGGTTATTTACTTAAACTAAGATGCACAGTAGAGCTACAAAATGAGAGTAGCCTGTAAAAAAATAAAATAAGGCGAGAATAAGCAACTGTTCTACCAATGAAAACGGGCATCATTTAACGTAATCATTTAACTGAATTTCCAAGTTACAAACATTTCACTTTCAGAGATTCGTACAGCCCCTGCACTGTCCTGGTCTCAGTAGTTCTACTGCATTACTTATTCTGGTTCTGGTCTCAGTGGTTCTCCTGCATTACTTATTCTGGTTCTGGTCTCAGTGGTTCTACTGCATTACTTATTCTGGTTCTGGTCTCAGTGGTTCTACTGCATTACTTATTCTGGTTCTGGTCTCAGTGGTTATTCTACCTGTTCAGTTTACGTTAATTCTGGTTGTTCGTGGTCTCTCATGTGGTGTCTTCACTGCAATTACTTCATTCAGCACAGGTCTGTTTGGTCTGAGCACAGCACGTGGGAAGTGGTTGGGCCGTGAGCACCATTAAAAAAAGTAATCTGGTCCCCTGGAAAGAAAGCATTTGAAGAATTCTGACATTAATGGAGGTTGAGAGCTGAAGCAAGAAATTTGAGATTGTGGAACCAGGGCCACAAAAACTACTACACTGTAATTACTTAAAATTAGTTCTGTTTTATAAGTTTTTTTAAAAATGAATTGTTCACCCCTTTCTTTGACTGGTTCTGTAATCCTACAAGCGTGACTAATTTAACCTCCATTCTCCCAGTCCCATCTGAAACCAGAAAGACACACGTCCGGTCCCTTAACCAAGCTCCTGATCGCCACGGAAACCCGCCGGTGTGAGGTGAGAGAGGGCTTTTTTTTTTTGGGTGCGGTGTGCGGTGAGACCAGACCGAATGCGGATTCCTTTAGCCCACGCTCACAAAAGAATACAAAATCAGCGCGCATTGAAAGCTGGATAAGCTGTGGAGTTGTGACAATGGCCTTATCTCTGATTACCTGGCATGACTCTATGGCTTTCAAAGGGAGTTTCAATGCACCTTTGGAGGGGGAGAGGGGGGGGAGAAAATTCTGGCATTATTTGCACAGTTTCTAAGTTCTCCGTGAGACAATCACAACAAGCCACCAATGGCTAAGCGCACGCCCGCCATTTGTGCTGGGGGGGCCCGTTTGACCTAAATCACCTTTTTGGGCTGCTGTAACGCTAACTGTATTCGTCCATCCATCCATCCATCCACCCATCAATTATCTAACCCGCTTATCCTAGTCAGGATCATGGGGGGGGGGGTGGACGCTGGAGCCTATCCCAGCATGTATTGGCCGAGAGGCAGGAACAACACTCTGGACAGGTCGTCTGTCCATCACAGGGCACGCACGCACCATTCATTCACTCACGCACTCATACATATACAAATACACTGCACATAAATGTAACGCAGTCAGTACTGGTGGAATAGAGATAGAGTTGGGAAATAATAAAGCCTACTGTAGCCATGGAAATGCTTTAAAATCATGAGCCAGGCCTCTGTGGATTTTACTGAGTGTGGAGCTCATGTTGAAAGGTGCTCTGGGGTTTTGTTCAGTCGTCACATGACACAAAATTATATTCCCGTTGAAACTAGTCAGGGCGAAGTAAGAGATCTACGCTTACAACTGTAGGTGTGCCTATTGACACAAAATACACATCTGCCTTGAATGTGTACTGATTATTTATTTAATGTAAATCGATATTGTCCTAAACTGATTATACTTTTCTTAAGACTTTCTCCAAATTTATTTCAAAAGTATTATTATTATTATATTTTTTGAGGAAGGCTTCCCATCCCTTCCCTCTCCAGAATTTCACAACCATAGAAATCATTAAATCTCACAAAAACAACATAAAGCATTAGCGTTACTCTACATTACTCTTTACTAGCTGGCTCCATGTGAACCACCATCCCTGGAAAGCTCCAGAAATGATTTTGTGTGGTTGTGTTGCCACTCGACACCTGCTTGTTCTGCTAAAAGGCAGAGTCGAAATTGCAGAAAAATGGTCTCATTAATGTGTGCTGTCTGAGCTGGTTTGTGTCATAAAAACCATAATTTCAGCCCCTCTCCTCCTTGTTTTATTATTTCATTTGCTACCAATTATTGTATACGGTGGTGACATCACACTGCATCTAAAATGATCCGAGTTGCTTAAAAATATCCTCTTTCATTAGTGCTGTTGGAACCATACTGTGTTGCAATTCTGTTTTTTTAAATACTGTTTCATGGTTGTGATGTCACTGACTGCACTCATTGGCCCCATTTGTTGAGTTTGATTAAAAAAAAGGCTTAATCATTTCTGCTTCTTTTATTTTCTCCTTTGTGTTGTATTTTTCATTGTGTGGACAGCTCTACATTTTGGTGTATCAGCTTATAAAAATAGGTAAATCAGGCAGGTGGGTAAATCCACTTCATTAGTGAACACAACCATCATGAACCAGTGTGGGACACCATGGAAAGCATCAGTTCAGATTTGGTCCATCATGACCAGTGCAAAGTTCAGCATTCATAAGAAATATATGAAGGATATCCAACACAATGTGAGGAAACAGCAGGAAATATATCTGCCAACATCACATGATTACAGTCATTGATTGTGAGCTTCGTGAACATGTTGAATATATTTAATTGCAGGTGAAATATGTTGGGCACGTAGTTATTATATGTTGCAATAAGAATGCTGTTTTTGATGTTTTCCTGGATTGTGCAGTTTCAGAAAGATCTGTTCAACTAAATAATACCTTTGTCAGAAAAGCTGTGTGTACACAGTAACATGTTCAGTGTTAAATGTACATTTAACACAGAGTATGTGTTCCCTATTGGACTACACATATGAGCTCTGTTATAGTTGAATTAACACTGGACACATTTTCCTGCATAACACTATGTGGAGCGGGCTTAAAAGTTCTCGGGTCATTTCGACCCAAAACACGAGAGATAATTTCGACATAACGGCTGTCTGAGGCTCAGTCAGAGGAACCCCACCGCCTCCGCGCAGCCGGCCCGTGCCGAAAACGGCTCGACCGGAGCGAGCCGGAGGTCCGGGCCACGTCCCCGGCCCGCGTTTCGTGTGCGAAGATGGATCTCCCCTCGCGCTCACCGCGTGCGACGCTGCTTATAACAGCCAGCGAGCGCTTTTATCTCAGCGTGAGCTTTCTGCCGTCTGCTTTTTTTTTCCCAAAAAGAAGGGCTGGAACCTAGAAGCCCGAACGTGCCTGCTGAAGGACACTTAAAAACAGCGCGCCGGCGCCTTGTTTTGTCACACAGACGTCATTCTTGGTTTTGTTTTTGTTTTTGCTGAAAATGAAGATGGAAGCTTGGATATAATGTCTTCGGTATCATGTAAGATGAGCTATGTTCACCACTTATCTGTTGAGGCCAGGTTGTGGAAAATGCCGTCCGACTGAGTTTGCAATAAGCAACTGCTTTGGAATAAATATTGACAGTAATATCAGTCTTGCTAATAATAATACTAATACTAATAATAATGAGGACGCCATTGCAGCATGTCCAGCTGGCTGACCTGACCAAAACTGTGTTTGTAAAGAAGCAAACACTGCCATCCGGGAAAAGCAGTCATCTCAGAACCCAGGGCTATATCACGAATTGAGTTTCTTTGCCTCTGTTTCCGGTTGAAAAGTGGGTTTGATGCCGGTTGACAGTGGAGCTTCCTGTAGGGGAAGCTCCGCTAAGTACAGCTTCTCACCACTCATTGCAGACCACATGAAGAAAAAAAAAATCAATAGGGTCCTTTTGCACTCATGAATTTTTTAGAAGCTGCTGTTAAAGCAGTGCATTGTGGGAGAGTGGTATCGGGGGGGTGGTGGGGAGGAGGTATGCTGGAGTCCTGGCAGTTGAGTGAGGAATGGCATTCGCTGAAAAGGATGATTGATTTCAGGAGATTTCACACCCAGCTTGGGTTATTGACATAATAATATTCTGTTGCATTACATTAGGGTAACAGTGAGCATGGCCTCCCTGCAGGTTTCTCTATGGTGCCTACAATGAAATAGCCAATTTACAATTGTTAGCTTGAACCAGACATGTCTTTGTTTTGATCAATAAATGCAGTGAACTCATATATTTATGCATTCAAATGCTATAAATGAAATCAAATGAACAACAACAGTGGGGTGTTCTCAACACCTGCTTACAACCAACGTGACATCTCTCAACCTCTATTTTTTATTTATGTACTTATTTTTGTTTCACAAATGTATTATTATAATTTTATTTTTTATTGTGACCAACAAGAGAACGGTAGGGTGAATATTAGGAGTCAAAAACACATTTACAAATGCTTTTGTAAATCACAGTTGGCACTTGGGCATAATTCATTCTCACAAAAGGAGTGCTTGCAGCTTTATGGATACTGGATATGAGTGTAGTCACACCAGGGTGCGTGCTATAACCCAATGGCCCACCTGCGCATTTGACATCCGAAGTGACCTTTACGTTTCTGGTAGAGACGCACAGAGGAATTGATGTGAGCGGTCACTACGGAAACAGAATGCCCTCACTTTTCCCTCCGAACGGGGGATGTGTCAGACCGATGGCGGCTGGGACTTCGCGCCACGTTCGGATCGCCTCACAATGCAACCGCATCGCCTGGCACCGTCTGTTGCCATGGCAGTGTTGTGGCTGGCTGGCGGTTTCCTCGTGAATTCCATTTCTCTCCCCCCCCCCTCCCCGCCCCCAAACAAATCATCTTTCATTTTGTTCAAATTGCAGCAAAATTGACTGATAAGTAATACAGGATTACCGGACTCTACAAAATCTAAAAAGTGCTCAGTGGATGCCATGCACAGCGGGCCGTATTGGACGTGGTGCAGACACAATTGCTCATGGCAGGCACCGGCCCGTTCGTCTTCCCCCCCCACGGTGATTTTACCAGGAAGAGAACACGGGCGCGTGATCGGCGGCGGATGGCTCCGACGGCCGTATGCGGCGAGCGTGTTCGCCCTTCGCCGGGAGAACGGCTCTTCAGCGAGTCGCCGCGAGCCGCCGTGACTCTTGGGAGTTTGCAGTCTGGTCACATGCTCCCCGAGCTGCTCGCAGATAATTGCGAACATCTGAGAGAGAGAGAGAGAGAGAGAGAGAGAGAGAGAGAGAGAGATGCACTCGCGCGGCGCGCGTGGGGTAACAGGGTTTTACGCGCGCGCCACTCAGACGACGCTCCGTCGTGCGCGAGCCCGCCGTTCAAAGGGGACGCCGCGCCCGCCGACGAAGAAGATAACGAATAAGATCAAAGAAGATCCGCGGAAGTCCGCGCATTCCACAAGTGCGCGGTGGAAAGAAAGAAAGAAAGAAAGAAAGAAAGGAGAGGACGGCTTTGAAGACCACTCCACACGCGCGCAGGGACGCAACCCTTCCCGTGTCACCGCGAAGCAGCGCGGCTGATTTCCTCTGACATGAAAAGACGGGCGGACCAGTGGGACCGGGGGGAAGCTCGAGGCGCCAAATCTGGCGTCCCAGCACACCATGGTGTGGGCCTTTCAAAGGGAACACGCTGAGTGCATTTGTCTAAGTATATTATAAGTTTTCTATTATATTTAAAAATATTTGTTATCCACAGAGATGATGAGAGAAATATGGAAATGGTGTGCAAGCACCGCTGCTTTCCTCCAGTTAACAGAATTGAAAAGTTTTTGAGCAAATGCATTATGGTAGATTAAACCAAAAATATCACCTAAAACTAAAAAGTGTACATGTTTCTTATTACAGATCCATTGGCATATGTATCCATCCATTGATCTAGCCATGAACAGGAATAATGATATTACAGTAGACACTTTATATATAAACACTTGATTCAGTAAAAAGGCAATTGGAGACAGATAATTATTGTCTATTTTCTGCATTTAATGGATTTGATGAATACAGATGGTAAGTGCACACTTTATTTTTTTTATGTCATCTCCTGTTTACATTCGCACATGAGTAAGCCCATAGCCATTACTCTCAGATGCATATTGTCTGACAGGCATGGAGTCATGTTTGAGACATCTGAATCCATTCTGAATACCACACATTTAATTTAATTGGCTAAAACATTTTCTCTCCCTCTCTGGTAATGTGTGGTGAGCGTTCTGGCGCAAAATGGCTGCCGTGCATCACTTAGGTGGGTGCTTCCATATTGGTGGTGAGTTCCCACTCATCACTGTAAAGCTCTCTGAGTGTTTTGGAAAAGTGCTACATAAATGCAACGATTCATTCATTCATTCATTCATACACGGAAAGACCAGTCGCTGTCTTCAAAAAGATCAATTTCATAATCTTCTGGAGACATGCTTTAAAGCCCAGAATGCGCTGATTGTATATCTACTTTGCGATATTTATCGTCCGGCTATAACGTTTGACAGTGTTGAACCTGTTCAGTAAATCACAAACACCAAAAAAGCCACAGAACAAGCACAAAGCTTTCATGTTTCCCGCACAGTGCATGCTGGGAAAGTACACGTTCGGTAGTGGAACAGAACTGGGGACTGGAAACACGGATCAGGTCATGATCCACTGGGCAGAGTGTCTAAATGTACTTTTTATTTATTTCATAAAATATCTATTCTGCTGGGTCATAAATATCTGAGGAACTCGACCAACATTATTTTCAGTCGCTGTCTCACCAAGATGTGTGATTGCCCCCCCAGTCCCCCCCCGCCGCCTCCCTTTTCCATCCCGAGAACACACAGCCCCTAACGGCCGACGGTTGGGTTTTTTCTTTGAAGCGCCGCGTTTGGGAAAAGCAGGAGGCAAAGCCCACGTAACGAGGTGCGACGCTCCATTTGAATCGCGTTCCCGCAATTTGAATCGCATTCCCGCCACCCACCCCTTTCCGTCAACCCATCGTGTTCTTCAGTGCATGAGCCAATCAGAAGAAGCATCTTCGAGCCTTAATTGGCCAGTTGAAAGGAAGAGTCCAGAACTTCACATTCCCATCAGCTTTATCACCCTCTGTACTTACTAAGGCAGAGAAACTCTGATAAGTCTCCTACTCAGTTTCCATTTCTCCCCAGCGACACCCCAACATACTTTGTACTGGACAGCTTCGGCCAGCTGACAGGGCAGGGCTTGATGACTGTTAGATTACATTACAGGCATTTAGCAGACGCTCTTATCCAGAGTGACTTACACAACATTCTCTACAGAATTTTCATTGCATCCATTTATACAGCTGGATATATACTGAAGCAATGCAGGTTAAGTACCTTGCTCAAGGGTACAACGGCAGTGTCCTACCCGGGAATCGAACCTATGACCAGTTCCTTACCCATTATACTATACTGCGCGGTTATGAAGCTTTGCTTACAGTGTGTCCTCTCTCCTCTTTCTGTCTTGTCTTCACTTTGAGAATCCCCAGAGACCACTGCAGCCCATACTGAGGAAGAAAGGAAAAGGGGGGGGGGGGGGGGTGAGGGGGTGGTTTTGGTTTTATAATGAAACCACATCCTCTCATGGCCGATTGCTATTGACTGATTCCTGTGGACTGATTGATGGCTCCCATAAGACTGGAGCGTGAGTTGTTGGGTTTTTCAGCATAATAAGGGCACTCTGGTCCCCTGAGGAATACCGGCCTATGGCAGGGCTCTAATCTCCTGGAAGCCAGTATATTAGGCCAGCGTTTTTGTCCTTTACTCTTAGGACTAATTAGAACAAACTGTTTATTAGGTATTAGAAAGGCTCGAAGGTAGCTGTAATGCAATGCTACAGCAGAATACCGGAACGGGGGGGGGGAGGGTAGGGGGGGTACTCTGGTACTGACCTCTTTGTGCTGCTGTAATTACATTCATTTTGCATACATTACTTAAAATAATAATAATAATAATTAAGATTCAAACCTAGATTCATTCAACCCCAACTGTTGACTTTAACTACAAGTTAGTCACCCACATTTCAGCATTTGCATTTGACAGGGTGACACCTTTATGCATTTGACAGGGTTTTATTTCGACAGGACATACACTGCATAGGTACATTTGCCACATTTATATCCAGGACTTGAACATGGGGTAGGCTGGTACCTTGGGGTGGGTGGGTGGGGGTGTCCCTTGCAGCACTGGCACAGAACAAGCACGACTTAAATTTGTTTTTTAAGATAAAATTAAGCATGCTGTTTGAATCCAGGCCTCGGTCAGTCCTTACAAAGCGAACAGGCCCTGTTTTCTCTTCCTGTGGTAAAAAAATCAAAGACACAGCTTTCTCAACCATGCACTTGGCTTCTCACACACACAAAAAAAACAACACTGATTGCTTTAATATTGAACTCCATTTCACTGCTCTTCCATTGACTTAGACCCGCTGTTGCTAGCAAGTGGGTAAACACTAAATCATTAAAAATAACCCAGAGCTTCTCCCGCCCAGTTCTCCCGATTCATCCATGAAAGCAACGCGGGGAAAACGAAAGAACAAAGGGAGAACCAGCTTGTGCGGAGCCAGGTGGAGCCGTCGGATGAAAACGAACCTTAAAAAAGTCCAAAACAAAGCCATGCAAATGAAGGGAAAAGGCATATCAAACTGCGACCTCTCTAAATAACATCTGTACTCAAATCCGAATGTCTGAAACGCTGCAGCGGCTGCGCCTTCTCAGGTGTGCGTGCGTTTTTAAAGCGTAATATTGGGCCCAGAATTTAGCTCGATGTTTCATCGTTGTGCGACTTCAGTTTCAACAAAAGGGAAAACAACAACAACAACAACAACAGCAACAAAAAACACATCGGGTCTGCCTGAGTGTAAAAAAAAAAAAAAAGACAAGTCGGTAAATAAGGTGGATTGATTAGCTCAGTTTGGGCCTGGGGTGTTTGAAACTTCACTGCCATATTGACGGAAGGTAACAACCCAGGTAATGTTTAATGTGGGACAATTCAATACAGTATTAAATACCTCAGTTCAAATTCAATACATTAATCAATATTTTAAACTATATTTTTGGCTTGTATTTTTAAATCTTGGGAGATATGAGGAAACAAAGATTATATAAGAAGTATAGCCCATTAAAATACAGCTACAGGGGTAGTATAGTTTCAACATCCTCATTGCTGGGTAATGGGTAGGATGTTGAAAATATGTATACATTTTTTTTACCACAATTTTTATACATTTTTGAGTGTGTTTTGCTACTGTTTCTGCTGAAATAATCTAAATTCTGTGTTACTCTGTACATCGAGAATCCAGTGGTAATTCATGAATATGTAAGACGGTTATTTCTTGTTCATAATAAATTTTGCATTGCATTTCACATAAAAGGTTCATTTTAAATCCAAAGCAAAGGAAGAATTGGGAATGCAAGAGTTGCAGTGATGTTACACATAGTTTGATCATGAAAACTATTGTTCTGTATGTAACAGCATGGATCTGTTCAGTGTATAACAAAATGTATCTGTTCTGTATGTAACAGCATGGATCTGTTAAGTGTGTAACAGAATGGATCTGTTCAGCATGTGACAGAATGGATCTGCTCAATGTGTAACGTAATGGATCTGTTCAGTGTGTAATGGAATGGATTTGTTCAGTGTGTAATAGAATGGATTTGTTCTGTGTGTAACTACACAGGTGTGCTCATTTTCCCACACAAACACCACCCTCCCCCATGGGTGCCTCTCTGCTTGGTCGATGCCTATAAAGACCCGGCAGGATCCCCCCGTCTCTCACCACAACCCCCCCCCCCCACCCCCCACCACCCACAAACCCCCTGGAGGGATCTCTGCGTACCCCGCTCACTGAAACATCTGAGGGGCTCTGTGCTGATGACGAATTTGAGGCAGGATAGCAGCTCTGCTTTGTATTGTGTGTGTGTTTGTGTGTGTGTGTGTGTGAGAGAGAGAGAGAGTCTGTGTGTGTGTGTGTGTGTGTGTGAGAGAGAGAGAGAGTCTGTGTGTGTGTGTGTGCACACGCACGTGCATGCAGATGTGTGTATACATATGTGCGTGTGTGTGTGTGTGTGTGGATCTGTGCGCGCATGTGCCTGTGTGTATGTGTTTCTGTGTGGCTGTATATGGACATACGCGTGAGTGCACCGATAGGTAGAGGGCTCTACAAATTTCCTCTCTGGTCTGGTGTCAAGGAGAGGACGGTTCCGTTTGCTGACCTGGAGGATGGTTCTCTGTGGGGTTCCAGGCTCACTCTCCACTGGTTCTGCTTTTATACTCAACACCCCGGCCTGAGCCCTTACGCTTACGCTGAATTAACAGACTGCCACTGGGATTTAATCCACATCGTCCTTAACTCTTATTGATTCGTGTGTCAAACGTGTTCTAAGCCAAGGTATCGGAAGACTGAAAAAAACAAACAAAAATAAAACAGAATGCTGGTATATAGAAAAAAAAGTACAGGATGCATCATGGGAGGTTGCATTATTGTTATGCAATGCCATCATCAAACCATTGAAGTGTTTCTCCTGCACAAACAATGCTTTGCTCATTTACACAAACATTTACTTGTGCGTGAACATTAAGGGCAGATTGGATCTGGCAATCTGTGTTTGTAAAAAAAAAATAAACAAATAAAAAACTAAACAAAATGAAAAATGAAAAAATAAAAATAAAATAAAATAAAATAAAATAAAATAAAATAAAATAAAATAAAATAAAATAAAATAAAATAAAAAACCACAGAAGCCTCGGGAGGAATTTTCATGTGTTTCATTTCACATTTGTCTTTGCTTATCAGAAACAATGATTTTTCTTCCGAAGGTGTCGAGACGCCACCGCCTTGTAAAGAACGAAGAATAAAACTGTACAAGACCGGACCAAGGTTGAGCCCATCATGTATGCCATATATCCGGGTTATTATTTTAGAATTTACAGGGACAAAATGTACGGCTTAATCTCGGGGACTCATTTGGCCCAGTTCCAGGTCTAACTAGCCTATTAAGTTCCGGAGCAATAATAATACGAAGCAGCGTTATTATTATCATAATTATCATTAGTCAAGATTTGAAGGTCGGCTATTCAGCATAATGTATTCTTTTATGTTGAGCCGGTTTTGGGCAGAAATCCAGAAGGCTACTTTTTTACAACTCTGCTGAGGGGTTGTTTGAGGTTGGAGTGAATAGCAACAGCGTAAAAACACTTGTTTAGACGTGCATGAATGACTATGCTGAGGTTCTTCAACAGCTACACTGCATTACAGAATCCAGTTAGTACAAAGCATTACTGCAATGCTTGTTTGAACATTGCAATATAGAGTTGTTAGTGAATAATAACAATATAGGAGCAAAATACATCAGTTCTATTACCTGTCCCAAACTATAGGTGCAAATATATATTTGCAAATATATTGACAGATAAAATAATGTGCGTTTGTTCAGAGGTTGGTTACAATCTAACATTAGATTCCCAAAGATTCTTATTTTATGAAGTGTAAACCAGGGTGAGTGAGGCTGATGATCTTATAGCCTAACTGCACCAGTTGAAATGGGGCGATTATTTCTTGAGTGTGAGAGGGTGTGAAATTAGGCTTGCATTAAAGGGTTCGCCCCGCACTAAAGGGCGTGGAAGACTGTGATGCATTTTAAACCAACCAATGCCCAGAGACATGACTTCTGACTGCAGTGAGGACCGAGCAGATGAGCAAGCCTGTTTTTTTAATAATACGAATATACAAGAACCGTAAAGTTTAATGATGAGAGCGTGTGATTGTAGCCCTCCAGAGCCGCCATTTAGCCCGCAGCCTGGTGTGTCCACTGCCCTGCTAATCCAGGACCTTGG
This sequence comes from Anguilla rostrata, assembly GCF_018555375.3. NCBI lineage: Eukaryota > Metazoa > Chordata > Actinopteri > Anguilliformes > Anguillidae > Anguilla > Anguilla rostrata. Next base: position 6,616,854 of record NC_057937.1, read on the forward strand.
CCTGCGTCCATGTCCCCTGTCCAAATATGGTGGGAAAAAAAACAAAACACTTCACTGCGCCAGTTTCCAGTTTATTTTAGCTTTGTTTCCACCTATGCCATCTTGTCCTGGTGATGTAACCAGATTTGAAATAGCTTTATAATCCACATCATGGATACATTTCCAAATGTAAAAAAATAACACTGATAAAGTGAACTGTAAGCCCCCTTTTTTGACACAAAAAATATTTTCTCTATGTTCATAGAAGATTGTTTCCCAAAACATGTATTTGTACCTTTCTGTGTGCTCTTAGAGATTATATTTAGCCCTGTTCATACTTGCTTTTAATGCAGTATATATGTATCTGATTTAATATGTTTATCCAATGACAGTCATATTTGATGATTTGAGCATAATCCCACCTCTGATTTGAGTCACATCTGCAGGTAGTCTGGGTCGGACTGGGCTGGGATCTGAAAGGAAACTCTCCAGCCTTGCTCAAGGGTCCTAGACCTTTAGGGTTACAAGACCAACTCCTTACCCATTATACTACACTGCCACTGGACCAGCCCTCTACCCACACTGTATATTCCACAGTAAGCACACAGGAGCCATCAGATATTTTAAATGATCAATATCAGTGCATTCATATTTCATCATAATACACTAAATGTTAAATATGATACATACGCTTTGCATGGATTATCATATTTAGCATTTAGCGTGTTGATAAACATTCTAAATCTGTGTGTTATTGTGCCTAAGAATGGCTTCATAAGAATGTTTCATACGTTAAAGTATGGAAATGTTAAAATGAGATCTTAATGCTAAAGATGATTTCAAGAGTTTGCTTGTACTTACCCATTTATGACTGCATAAGTGCTCGTTTTCTCTGTGTCAAGTTCAGTTTTTTCTGCTGTAATTGGATGGCTCACCAATGCTCTTCTCAATAATCGGTAAAACAAGCAGAACATTTCTTTTTTTTTGGCTGGCAGAAAATCTGAGCTGATTAGAGCGATGTTTGGGATGAAAAAAGAACGTGGCGGTGGGAATTTGTGTTCCTAAAATCACGGAAAGGCGCAGGTTTTCGGAGCATACGGGCGTTGTGATGTACATAAACGCACTTCAGTAATGTTCTACTCACAAAGTAAAATGTCAAGGTATTAACATTCCATAAAGATCTGATTTAATCCCACTGATGTTTGAAATTACATTACAGGGTTTAATGAAATTACACAATTTAATCATCTGAAAAGTTAACTCCTTATAATTCCCCCCTCAGCAGCTGTTAATAAGTGATAATACTTGTGAATTGTGTTCAGGCATTGCAGTTTTGCTTCTCAGATTAGGTTTCTTTTCCACTGAAATAGATGAAGGAGATTTTACACATAGTGTTTCCACAAAGCGGCAAAATAGAATTTCTCCTCTGCTGTTCTTTCTCCTTGCCAATGTTTGAAGGTTTTTTCTTTTTCTTTTCTCAAGAGCAAATCCTTTTTAAAAACCCAACTTACTGTTTGGTGGTCCATGAGTTATATTGCTCTGCTTAACATACATTTATCATGTTCTGTTCGTGTAAAGGAAGTGCATTAAAGGTATGCACTGAACCCAATGGCCTATAATGTGTTCCTATAACGTCTCTGTACCTCCTGTACCGTGGTGCCTACTTTTCAATAACCTCTCTGGTAAGTCTGTGAGGGTTTGCACGAACGCCTGCAGTATCATGTGATTCTGCACTATCCACTCTTAACTCCTGTACCGTAGGTGCCTTTTGAATAACCTCTCTGTACTTCCTGTTTGTTTTGCACAACCCCTTCTGTACTTCCTGTGTATTTTGCACAACCACTCTCTATACTTCCTGTACAGCAGGTGCGTTTTGCATAACCTCTCTGTACTTCCTGTTTGTTTTGCACAACCCCTTCTGTACTTCCTGTGTATTTTGCACAACCACTCTCTATACTTCTTGTACAGCAGGTGCGTTTTGCATAACCATTCTCTGTATTTCCTGTGTTTTCTGCGCAACCGGTCTCTGTACTTCCTGTTGAAGTAAATTTGTTAGCTATACTGCAGGCAAACTAAAGGAATTGCATCCCTTACTAACCTTACACGTTGCCATCGTTCTGCAACATAGCAACAAGTAAACACGCTGTCTATGTACCATCCTGCATCAACGAGCTAGCACAGCTTCCAGCTTCCCGCTCCAGCAGGGAGGGAAGGATGAAAGAAAATCAGGACAGAGACCAGCTTTTCTACAGGCAGTGAAACAGAGATCCAAAGACGGTGCCCAAGTCAGAGTTTCCTTGGACGAACGAGCCAACCGACCAATCGCAAAACCCAGCTGCGCTCCCCCAGTAAAAGTGACAACATCCATGCATTAACTAGCATAGGAAACTTTTGTTTCTTCTTTATCTTCCAAGACGTATCTTATGTGTCGTATGTAATGTTGTGTTTCGGGCATATCACATCACTTGTTAGTTGGCTACAGCCACCTAGCGTGCATAGCTAATGTATACGTATACTCTATTATTTAGTCTTTTCTGATTTTAGTTTAGATGTTTAGTTGTTTAATAAATTAGATTTTATTAAACCTCATCATCAATCTGATTATTATTCAGATAAATGATCGAGCCTACCACCTCAAAGAACTAACGCACGTTACGTCATTGGCTATTATTTTATTATTAAATATTGAAATTTGTGATTGAATTAATTTTATGCGACTGATTAATTATGGGACTGATTATACTTTTGCACCATTTGATTACCACATGAGGTAATATATATTTATATTCCCACCATTCCTTGGTGCCTATGTGTGAGGATTGTTAAGACTGACACATTTAAATTAACTATTCTCACTATTTTACAATTCATAGCGGTGTTTCCCCCTACAGTGAAAACCCCTCAGGTCCTTTGTATATAATTGCAATAATAACTGCACATAAAAATAAATAAACAAACAAATAAATAAATAAATGAAATTATACATAATAGTTGAATGACATCTCACAATGCTATTTTGGAATATAATAGCACGATTTTAGTAAATTTCACAATTGAAATGAATAAATATGGTGACATGCCATTTTCATATTTTTTTAACACGCATGAAACGCATAAATAAATAAAAATGTTTGAGGATAATGAATGAAAGTTTACCCCAGCGATATCTGCACAGGGGAGTAAGGACTAGAATCAAATTAATCGCACTTGTTACACATCTGTATTAAAAAAAAAAAAATTCAGAATTGAAAAATGCAGTAGCGCAGAGAATTAAATGATATGTCTCTATGACAACCATGCAGTGTCTTGCAGCCAAGTATCATTTGTGATTCCATCTGTCCCACATGGGAAATTATATGTGCCTTTTATGGTAGTTATTATACAGCATGTGTCCATCTACAGCACAAAAAAATACCCTTTGAGTGAGAGCTGTGGTGGACAGGAGGCGTACATTACTGCCAGCATTGTGATAATTTACTGTGGATTAGGCGGCTTTCAATTAGACTTTGCCAGAGAGCTGTGTCTGTAAAAAAGAAGAATTCGCCTGAGAACCCTGTCTGTAAAGATGAGAATTCACCAGAGCACTTTCTGTAATGGTTAGACTGAGACAGAGCGCTGTGTCTGTAAAGGTGGGAATGCGACAGAGCGCTGTGTCTGTAAAGGTGAGAATGCGACAGAGCGCTGTGTCTGTAAAGGTGGGAATGCGACAGAGCGCTGTGTCTGTAAAGGTGAGAATGCGACAGAGCGCTGTGTCTGTAAAGGTGGGAATGCGACAGAGCGCTGTGTCTGTAAAGGTGAGAATGTGACAGAGTGCTGTGTCTGTAAAGGTGGAATGCGACAGAGCGCTGTGTTGTAAAGGTGAGAATGGACAGAGCGCTGTGTTGTAAAGGTGGAATGTGAAGAGCTGTGTCGTAAAGGTGGGAAGTGACAGAGGCTGTGTGTGTAAAGGTGAGAATGCAACAGAGCGCTGTGTTGTAAAGGTGGGAATGGACAGAGCGCTGTGTCTGTAAAGGTGGAATGTGACAGAGCGCTGTGTCTGTAAAGGTGGAATGCGACAGAGCGCTGTGTGTGTAAAGGTGGGAATGTGACAGAGCGCTGTGTCTGTAAAGGTGAGAATGTGACAGAGCGCTGTGTCTGTAAAGGTGGGAATGCGGCAGAGCGCTGTGTGTGTAAAGGTGGGAATGTGACAGAGCGCTGTGTCTGTAAAGGTGGGAATGTGACAGAGCGCTGTGTCTGTAAAGGTGGGAATGTGACAGAGCGCTGTGTCTGTAAAGGTGAGAATGCGGCAGAGCGCTGTGTCTGTAAAGGTGGGAATGTGACAGAGTGCTGTGTCTGTAAAGGTGAGAATGTGACAGAGCGCTGTGTCTGTAAAGGTGAGAATGCGGCAGAGCGCTGTGTGTGTAAAGGTGGGAATGTGACAGAGCGCTGTGTCTGTAAAGGTAAGAATGCGACAGAGCGCTGTGTGTGTAAAGGTGAGAATGTGACAGAGCGCTGTGTGTGTAAAGGTGGGAATGTGACAGAGCGCTGTGTCTGTAAAGGTGGGAATGTGACAGAGTGCTGTGTCTGTAAAGGTGGGAATGCGGCAGAGCGCTGTGTCTGTAAAGGTGGGAATGCGACAGAGCGCTGTGTCTGTAAAGGTGAGAATGCGACAGAGCGCTGTGTCTGTAAAGGTGAGAATGCGGCAGAGCGATGTGTCTGTAAAGGTGGGTCCTGTCCTGGACAAAAAGCACAGAGGAAACTATTAATAGAATGCTGTGCGTTCACTGGACTGCTGGCTTAAGCCAGTATGGAAGATGGAAGACTGAGGACAGGATATGCTGCATATTATGCAATAGGTGTCAAATAATTAATAAATCTGACACACTGTTAGAGCAAAACTGAGGCTTCCGCTCCTGCAAATGACAATACTGCCAGCCATGCGGTTCAATGCCGCAATAAATCAGTGAGCAGAAGCTCTGAAATATGTATAATTGTATGAAATATTTATAATTCCCATTCTTTTGCATATGATAGAATCCGTTGGCAGCTCACGCTGTGTTTGAGAAGACTACATGACTGAATGTGGTTTTAAACAATGTTTTTAATTCATGTTCTTTTTAAGTTTATGCTGGTAGCTGCCCTTATCTTATGTTCTGTGTTTGCACCATACAAGCAGGTAGTTCTGTTTATATTATACTAGCCTGTAGTCCTGTGTTTGTATCACACTAGCCTGTATTCCTGTGTTTGTACCATACTAGCCTATTGTCTTGTATTTACAGTATATGACATCTGCTATTTGAACCATTTATTTTAAATGCCATGAAATGTTTGTTTTTTTTACAAGCTACTTTCTCAGCTTTGATTGTCACTTTGTGTTCATTTATTTGGGAAATCGAATGAGATTTGTTGGTAAAGCTTGGGCAGTTCCAGAAAATAATTTGTATGAGATAAAAAAAAAAAAACATTTGAAATTAGTCAAACAAATGTGTTTTTGTGAAAACAGAACGCAAATGTGTGATACAGGGCAGATATAATTACAGTAACAAGGTGAAGAAACAGTAATTATCAGTGACGATAAAAACAGTACACACGCTGATCAGGATGATCTTGTTGCTAATAAAAACACACGTGATCATGTTTATTTTGACTACCGTTTGCATACACGGAGTAATCTCAATTGTTAGTCGTAGGTTGTGTGTACTTGTACTGCAGTACTTTGAGCCTGACACTCACTCAAAAGTGAAATAAATCCACCAAACTCAGGGATACGGTCCTCGGAGAGCCCAAGGAATAGTTTGGTCCTGTTAGATTTCAGCCAAGGGTAATCCCAGTGTCTTCTGACTCATATTAACAACAGAATGATGCTTCAACCTAAACAATACGCTTAGGTCTTCCCCAGGACTTCATATCTGCACATTAGTAAACGCTGAGAAATTGCACATACAGGCAAAACTCATGAAGTACATCTTCAATAAATAAGCCAAAAAGAATCTTTTTCATGTTTAGGATACAACTTATTGTGGTTTGAATTTGAAAAAAAAGAAAAATAAATTTTGATCTTCATCAGTCCAGTTTTGATACAGGGTGTGTGAGCAATCAGGCCTGGAGGGTAGTTGTAAAGACCAGGCTGGATGACGGATTATTAATGCCTTGCTTCCAGATGATAAACACAATATTTTGTATCAGAAGGACTTACTGTGATTGATGAAACCGCAGCGCCATTTGGTCAAAGCTCTAATGATGAGCGAATATTACGTAAGTACGTAAGTCCGGTTTAACAGTTATGACCGTGTGGAACCAGCATCTTTTAATAATCATACCTTATAGATGCAATGATGGGCAACATTGGATCACGACTGGTACAGCTGGTATCATGCACACACACACA